>NC_083874.1:41521958-41824988 GCF_032452875.1 Bos javanicus
GCACATTTTAATATTTATATAGATGGAAGATATTGAATGCTGCATTACCCACTACCAGCTATAAAAGAATCATGTAGATATTTACTCTTGAATGGGTATAAAAATAAACAAGTATTGGTTCTCATGAGGAAACTAAATGTTAATTCTAATATATATATGTGTGTGTGTGTGTGTGTGTGTGTGTGTGTGTATGACAGAATATATATTTTTTAACCACCAAGAAGATGAGGCCCAAATTTAAATGCTCATTGCAGGCTCCCAGAATATAAACAATACTAAAATACATTCCAGAATAAACAGGGGTTCCTCATGGTGTTTTTATACGCTCTTCCCAAGAAATGGATCTTTGGCAAACTATCTCCTGAAATTTTAACTTATCTGGGACTATTTGCTGTGAAATAAAGCACAGCATTTTGACTAGCAGCTGTCTTGGCAGAAAGAAAATAAAAAAATAGCATTTCTGAATAAATAAATTTGAGAATTTTTTCAGAATACCTATTGATTTCTTTAAAATGTTCCTATAATGAGGTAAATTTTTTTTTTAATCTTCTTTAAATTTTTTTTTAATTTAAAATTATTTACCTGCCTCTTGAGAAATTTGTATGAAGGTCAGGAAGCAACAGTTAGAACTGGACATGGAACAACAGACTGGTTCCAAATAGGAAAAGGAGTTCGTCAAGGCTGTATATTGTCACGCTGCTTATTTAACTTATATGCAGAGTACATCATGAGAAATACTGGGCTGGAAGAAGCACAAGCTGGAATCAAGATTGCCAGGAGAAATATCAATAACCTCAGATATGCAGATGACAACACCCTTATGGCAGAAAGTGAAGAGGAATTCAAAAGCCTCTTGATGAAGGTGAAAGAGAGGGAGAAAAAGTTGGCTTAAAACTCAACATTCAGAAAACGAAGATCATGGCATCTGGTCCCATCACTTCATGGGAAATAGATGGGGAAACAGTGGAAACAGTGTCAGACTTTATTTTTGGGGGCTCCAAAATCACTGCAGATGGTGATTGCAGCCATGAAATTAAAAGATGCTTACTCCTTGGAAGAAAAGTTATGACCAACCTAGATAGCATATTCAAAAGCAGAGACATTACTTTGTGAACAAAGGTCCATCTAGTCAAGGCTATGGTTTTTCCAATGGTCATGTATGGATGTGAGAGTTGGACTGTGAAGAAGGCTGAGTGCTGAAGAATTGATGCTTTTGAAATGTGGTGTTGGAGAAGACTCTTGAGAGTCCCTTGCACTGCAAGGAGATCCAACCAGTCCATTCTTAAGGGGATCAGCCCTGGGATTTCTTTGGAAGGAATGATGCTAAAGCTGAAACTCCAGTACTTTGGCCACCTCATGCAAAGAGTTGACTCATTGGAAAAGACCCTGATGCTGGGAGGAACTGGGGGCAGGAGGAGAAGGGGATGACAGAGGATGAGATGTCTGGATGGCATCACTGACTTGATGGACGTGAGTCTGAGTGAACTCCGGGAGTTGGTGATGGACAGGGAGGCCTGGCGTGCTGCGATTCATGGGGTCGCAAAGAGTTAGACATGACTGAGTGACTGAACTGAACTGAACTGATTTTAATTGGAAGCTAATTACTTTACAATATTGTTTTGGTTTTGCCATACATCAACATGAATCCACCACAGGTTGCCTGTCAAGCTTTTCTCTTTTCCTTAGTTGTAATTTTATGGTTTTATTTGTATTAATTTTATCTAAACTTCATTGTTGTTGCTATTCAGTCACTAAGTCATACCCGAGTTTTTGTGATCCCATGGACTGTAGTGTGCCAGACTTCCCTGTCCACTCTCTCCCTAAGTTTGCTCAAGCTCAAGTTCGTTAAGTCATTGATGCCATCCAATCATCTCATCCTCTGTGGCCCGCTTCTCCTGTCTGTGTATTCAGTCTTGTCCAACCCTTTGTGATCCCATTGACTGTAGCTCACCAGGCTTCTTTGTCCATAGGATTCCCAAGGCAAGAATATTGGAATGGGTTGCCATTTCCTTATCTAGAGAATATTCCCAACCCAGGGATTGAACTCACTTCTCTTGTGTCTCCTGCATTGTCAAGCAGACTCTTTAATACTGGTGTCACCTGGTAAGCCCTAAACCACACTGCTTTTTTTAAAATAAACTTTTCAATTTGTGAAGAACACAGTATGCTCATTTATAAGTTCTAATGATTTACTGTACCTCATCATTTCTCAAGGACGAGTCGTGGATTTCATGATGCTGTGATGACATGTATTTGTCCAAGCAATAACAACCCATAAATCATGGAAATTGTGGCTACTTCTTGAGAGGACCGTAACTGAGTAAAGTGATATGAGCAAAAGTGACCAAGTGACCCTGCTTCTAATAGCAATATACAACCCAAGTATATACCAATAATAGGATTAATAATCATAGTTACAGGTGGTATTAATGAGCCTGGAGAATAGAATGTTAAAGAAACAAAATACATTACAGGGGAAACTTTATTTAATCCTATTATATAAAATTTAAACACAGATGATATAGTTTTTGAAGAAGCTTATCAGTATTGATAGAACAGTTATCACTGGTGTGAACCACGAGAATTGTATCATCAGGAATAGTGTCAACCTGCTTTTTAAAAACACTGGTAATGTTGTTTTAAAGCAGTTCACAAAAATTGTGCATAATCAATTTGCCATTAATAAACTTTTGTGTCTAATTCAAGTTACATTAAGCAATTAGAAAAACATGTAAAAGTCTAAAAAGAGCACATGGCAACTTGTAAAGTATCTGTTAATATGAGGCGTGCTCATTAAAAGAGATCGTGATTCAAGCCTACCTTTCAAATCACTCAGTTATGTCATTATTCTCTCCTGCCACTTTTTTTTTTCCTCCTGACTTCAATCAACCACCAAGCTCTTTATCATCTGAGTAATATAAATATTATATGAAAAAAGGAAAAAATATCCAAGCTTTCCCATCTACAAGCTAAAGCTAGTAACTTATGTCTCAACTCTCTAACCTTAAAAGAAAACTTTCCTCAGACTAATAATGTATGGAAAAATTGAATGAATTCCATAAAGTGCTTAGTAGAAAAATCAGTTAAGTAGTGAAACCAATTATCTCCATGTTCAACAAAGTTTGACATTGGCTTAGACACATTCTCACGTTGGTAGTTACATTACCTCTTTGTACGGGTGTGCGTGGTACATAATTTCACTGAGATTGTTGGTTACTGGAAACACAAATTATATATCTTGCATGTTTTCATATTTCCATAATTAACAAACATTAAACACACAATAAGCAACGTTACAGTTACTGATAAAATACTGAAAAGACAAAGTAATCAACTTTAGTTGAGGCATATCTTGAGACAGAATGGTTCCAAATCACCATAATACTATTTATTTCAATATAATTTTCAAATGCGTTATATTGTTTAACCCTCACAGAGAATCAATATTGCTACAATTTTATATACATGATACATCCATGAATGTGAATATATATCAATGTAAGTGAAAATCTACCTCTCTTTTTAGATATTTTAAGCAGTAAATTATTAATCCATTTCCACTCTAATTCTGTATGTACTCCTGGAATCTGGAATTCATACCTGCTGTAAACTACATTTTTATTATAGCTCCCAGGAAGATAGAAACTACAGTTACAATTAAAAGGACTTCCTTCCTAGAGAGTCTCTATTTGCTATACTCACGGTAAGAAATGGGCTTCCCTGGTAGCTCAGATGGTAAAGAGTCTGCCTACAGTGCAGGATACCTGGGTTCAATCCCTAGGTCGGAAAGATCCCCTGGAGAAGGAAATGGCAACCCACTCCAGTATTCATGCCTGGAAAATCCCATGGATCAAGGAGCCCGGTGGGCTACAGTCCATGGGGTTGCAAAGAGTCAGACCCGACTGAGCGACTTCACTTCATGGTAAGAAGATAGAAACTTAAACGTTATAGCCCTCTGAGGAACCCATTCCCTTGTCTTTAATTATAATAGTTTGTATTGTATTTCATCTTCTCTCCTAGGACAAAGAAGCAGAATTAGCTTCTTTATTTTGAAAATACTTATTCAGGGTAGATAATTATGTCACTTTTCTTGAGTATTACTGTGAACCCCCTAAAATTTCTCCTCCTTTTCACATAATAATGAGAGGAAAAATACAGAGTGCTTCCAGTGTAACTGTCACTGTTGAAAACATGTATGTAAACTCACAGAACACTTATAAACATTGTTTTGGAGGTACTTTACCACAGATATTATGATCTCCATTTTTCTTCCAAGATGGGCTACTTAAGTAAATTGTGCAAGGTTATACAGCTAGAGAATATAAACAAGGTATTCCAATGAAATCAACTTCATTTTTTTCGCATCTTATTAAGATATAATTGAGAAATAAAATTGCAAATATTTAAGGTATACAACTTGATGTTTTGATTTACATATCCCTTATGAAATGATTACTACAATCAAGCAAGTTAAAATATCCATCAGTTCACATTTAAAGTGCTTTTGTGTGTTCAGAACACTTAATATCTAACCTCTTAACAAATTTTAAATATACAATAAAGTTGTATAATCTTTGTCACTGTAAATCACCATGTGAATGTTTAGTCGCTCAGTCATGTCTGACTCTTTGAGACCCCGTGAACTGTAGACCGCTAGGTTTCTCTGTCCATGGGGATTCTTCTGGCAAGAATACTGGAGTTGGTTGCCATGCCCTCCTGCAAGGTATCTTCCCAACCCAGGAATTGAACCCAGGTCTCCTGTATTGCAGGCAAATTCTTTACTGTCTGAGCCAGGTAGCTCAGCTGGTACAGAATCCACCTGCAATGTAGGAAACCCTGGTTCAATTTCTGGGTCAGGAAGATCCCCTGCAGAAGGGATAGCTACTCACCCCAGTATTCTCCGGCTTCCCGTGTGGCTCAGAGGATAAAGAATCCACTTGCAATGCAGGAGACCTGGGTTCCATCCCTTGACTGGAAAGACCCCCAGGTCAGGAGGACATGGCAACACATTCCAGTATTCTTGCCTGGAAAATCCCCATGGACAGAGGAGCCCGAAAGGCTACAGTCCATAGGGTCTCAAAGAATCAGACATGACTGAACAACACAGCACAGAATAAATCACCGTCATGTATGGATGCGAGAGTTGGACTGTGAAGAAAGCTGAGGGCTGAAGAATTGATGCATTTGAAATGTGGTGTTGGAGAAGACTCTTGAGAGTCCCTTGGACTGCAAGGAGATCCAACCAGTCCATTCTGAAGTAGATCAGCGCTGGGATTTCTTTGGAGGGAATGATGCTGAAGCTGAAACTCCAGTACTTTGGCCACCTGATGCGAAGAGTTGACTCCTTGGAAAAGACTCTGATGCTGGGAGGCATTGGGGGCAGGAGGAGAAGGGGACGACAGAGGATGAGATGGCTGGATGGCATCACTGACTCGATGGACGTGAGTCTGAGTGAACTCCTGGAGTTGATGATAAACAGGGAGGCCTGGCGTGCTGCGATTCATGGGGTCACAAAGAGTCAGACATGACTGAGCAACTGAACTGAACTGAACTGAATGACTAGTATGTTGGGTATCTTTTCACTGGCTTATTGGTCATTTGTATATCTTCTTTGGAGAAACATCCATTCACATCCTTTGCTCATTTTTTATCAGTTTACTGAGTTGTAGAGTTTTTAAAATACATTCTGGATATTAAGTCCATATCAAATATATGGCTTATAAATATTCTTTTTTATCTCATATGTAGAGTTTTCACAATGATGATTGTGCCCTTTGGAGCACAGGAGTTTTAATTTTGGATGGAGTCCAGTTTACCTATTTTTATTTTGTTGAATCTTTTTTGAGAAATTATTGAACAATGAGTGACCCAGTGAAACACCAGACACTCCAGCCTCTGATCCCAGGTCTCTCTCTCTCTCTACCAACAATCCCACTGTGTGGCCCTCTGACATGCAATGTAACATCTGAAAGAGAGCATACCTTTGTATAATTAAAGTCAAGGGACTGAATTCTCTGTGGAGGTAAAGGATTTAAGGTCCATGATACCATATGATGGCTCAGTCTTTTAAAATGTGGCTCCTTTGGACCATCTGAGTAGCTGCTGCTAAATGTTTCTAGAAGAGACAGAAGGAAAGCCTGAAATAGAATCAGAATCAGAGAATGATTATCACTTTCCAGTTCAGAGATTCTAGGATTTATTAGGTGACTCACTACCTGTAAGTATAAATATAAAATGATCTTTTTTCTGAGACCCTGTTACCTTCCCTATTGACCTTAAATGCTTTCCATGAAAAAATCAAGTAGCAAATGTGTATGAAAAAAATCTTGACACTCAATAGATTATACAAATACAAACTTTTCTCATCCTTATTATTAAAGTTTGATGTATATTTCTATGTTTAGCATACTGTATACAGTTTTACACAATATCATGGAAGTATTATCATTTCCTTTCACATCCTGTCTCTCTTTCTCATTCATACTAAAAATAAGAGAAGAGAAAACAGAGAATTGCTCTCCTTAGTAAATTATCTTTCATTTATTAGACATATTTATTGGATAAATATGATATACATATATATCTTCCAATTGTTAGAGACCCACCTCAAAAGGCTTCATGAAATAATCATAAACCATGATACTTCAATATACTGCTTTGAAAGAGACTCATGAATGTTTAGTTATGAAAAATTCCCTAGACACCACATAGTACAACTTATCAGTTTACAAATTATTGGAGAAAGTGATGTGAAACAGAAGAGAACCCCATTTCTTTGTTTATGTTCCAAATATCTCACAAAATATACCAGTTAGTAAAATTCTTGGAATTGGTGCCATCAAAGCAAAGAAAAGAAGAATTCGATGAAGTTTGAGTTGTGAAACTGTACAGTCTGTGAGGCTTTCTTGGTGTCTCAGATAGTAAAGAATCTGCCTGCAATGTGGGAGACCTTGGTTCTAGCCCTGGGTCAAAAAGATTCCCTAACGAAAGGAATGGCTACACACTCCAGTATTCTTGCCTAGAGATTTCCATAGACAGAAGAGCCTGGTGGGTTACGGCCCATGGGGTCCCAGGGTCGGACATGAATGAGCATATTCACTTTCACTTTTCTTGTGAACTTTTCTTGAAACTTGTAAGATGTGGGAATACAGAATATTTTGAAGTGCATAAATGGAAATCTTCAGTTTGGCAGTATCACAAAGTCTAGAGAATGCTTGACTCCTGTGTAGTTGTACATTCTTCCAGAGCCCTATGAGTATCAGGGTCCATGATTTATGCTGTCTTTTCTTCTTCCATATCCATTAATATTTCAGAGTATCTAATCATCTAAGACTTTGAGCCATCAGTCTTGTTTTTCTCTTTTCCTTTATGTTATCAGCTCTTTTTTTTTAACCACTCATTTCCTCATATGCCACTAAAAGTCTTCCATACATTTAATTTTTCTATCATTAAGTCACTTCTTTTCTTTATAGTGTGTGTGTGTGTGTGTGTGTGTGTGTGTGTGTGTTTCACCTCTCTGGGTCTTATTCTTCAATTTCCATTATAATTAGTATGAAAGAATATAGAAGTATGAAAAGTAGGGAAGTATCTTGGATGTCAGAATTTTCCAATTTCATATTTAATTGTAACACTGAATCCAAATTTTAAATTAAGAGAATAAAGAAAGAAGTTAGCAGTTCTTTATGTTGACTACCTTGGGAATAAGACTATATTTATTTATTTATAGAGTTATTAAAATTTTGATATATATTTTGTTGTATAAAGTTTGGATTCTCTCAACACATAGTTGTCATTTAAATAGGTGAAAATACCTAACACACACTTGTTATACAAAGAAAAGAATTTTTGACCTAAGGAATTATTCCCCAATTGCAATATTCAGTATATCTGATTCTGTAAGGCTCTCTACTATGCTCAAATGTTAGAACAGGGAATGATTTTTTTTTTTTTAAACTGACATAACATTTTAATTCCATTAAAATAAAGCCATGGCATTTTAGTGTGCTGTTAACAGCAAAAATATCTCTGAGGATATTTCTACTGCCCAGCTCCTCTGTCCATGGGATTTCCTAGGCAAGAATACTGGTGTGGGTTGCCATTTCCTTCTCCAGGGGATCTTCCCTACCCAGGAATCAAATTCCAGGCTGCTGCATTGCAGGCAGATTCTTTACCAACTGAGCCACTAGGGAAGCCCCTTAAGTATAATTAATGAAAATTAATTTTGAATATCAATACATAAACAGGATATTTGCTAGGGAAAATTTTTGCAGCAAAAATATTTTGAAGAAATGTTCCCATCCTACATAAAATGTTGTAGAGGCATAAGCCTTATATCATTAAAAAATAGATCATACAATAATTTTCAGGAACCTGCTATATCCTTGGAAATACACATTATTTGGTTTGATGTACACAGGGCTACAGTCCATGCGGCCTCAAAGAGTCAGAGATACAAATGAGGAACTGAGCACTTGTGCACAATAGTCACAATTAGGCTGTGGATTTTACATAAAAAAGCTTAATGTATCTCCATTTTTCATTAAAGTGTTAGAGAAAAAAAGTAGATAATTGGGTTTCTTTACAATTTAATAAAATTCTACAGAACATATTTGAAAAACACTGCTTATTTAGAATTGTTTTAATGAAATGAAAGATAAATGCTTTACACAAAGATAAACATTCACCATGGTAAACAATCTAGGGTCAGTGGATCAGTGGATATTCAATATCAAAAAGCATGATATGAGTGAGACAAAACCTAGATTTTGTTTAAAGCTGAATTTAAAATAAGATGATAAGAAATTAAGAAAAAATAGATTACTTTATATCAAGGAGAAATAAAAGCATAATGGGAGTTTTGATGAATTAAGAAGTCTGTGAGGCTTAGTCTGAGATGGAAAAGTTAAAATGTACATTACTAAACCCTTCTCTGAATTAGCTATATAGATTCTCCTTTGAGGATAATAACATTGACCTTGACTTCCCAGGAGGCACAGTAATAAAGAATCTGCCTGCCAATGCAGGAGGTATAAGAAATGCTGGTTCAATCGCTGCAACAGGAAGATTCCCCTAGAGTAGGAAATGGCAACAACAGAAAATGGCAACCACTCCAGTATTCTTGTCTGGAAAATTCCATGGACAGGGGAGCCTGGTGGGCTACAGTTCATGAAGTCGCAAAAAGTCAGGCAGGACTAAGTAACTGACCACAGTATTGTTCCAATGCAATGTTTCACTGGGCTGGTACCACACACAAGAAGCAGGTAAAATGGTAGAAGGAATCAAGAGAAGAGGAATTCTGTAGTTAGGTGAGAACACAGTGGAGACATGTTAAGACAAAGAATACAACTGTCAATAAAGAATACTATGTGATCAAGGATATTTCATAAAATTTAGCAACAGACACTTGTAATTATTTTTCTCCTAGATTCTCTATTGACTGTGTACCTTTGAGTTAGTCAATAATATACATTTTTCTTTTCTGGGAAATAAGGAAAATGGTTATTGAAGTTGTTATTTGGGAAGTCTGGATGGGAAAATGACTAGAAAACAATGGACCAAATCACATAACTTATTGTGACCAAAGAGGAGGTAACTGAAGGTTGGTGAGTTCTTGTGCATGCATACAATGCAGTGTGCACTTGAATACGCTGACCTGGTATGCATTTGAAAACTAATAAACAAGTTTCTACGCATTCTGGATCTTGCAGATAACACAAATTATCCAGGATGGTTTGGAGAAACCAGACCTTCAACTTGGACTTCATCCTGTTAGGAATCTTTGATTACAGACCCACACACATCTTCCTTTTCTCTCTGGTCTTGGGCATCTTCACAGTGGCCTTCATGGGAAACACTCTCATGGTTCTTCTTATCTACCTGGACACCCAGCTCCACACCCCTATGTACTTGCTCCTTAGCCAATTGTCCCTCATGGACCTCATGCTCATCTCTACTACTGTACCCAAGATGGCCTTCAACTACTTGTCTGGCAGGAAATCCATTTCTCTAGCAGGCTGTGGCATCCAGATATTCTTCTATGTTTCCCTACTTGGAGCTGAATGCTTCCTGTTGGCTGTCATGGCCTATGATCGCTGTGTGGCTATATGCCACCCTCTTCGATATACCATCCTGATGAATCAGAAATGCTGTGTCTTCATGACTGTTGCTTCCTGGATCTTGGGGTTTCTTGATGGGATCATTGTGCTTGTAGCAGCCTTCTCATTCCCTTATTGCAGCTCCCTGGAAATTCATCACTTTTTCTGTGATGTTGCTGCCCTTTTACCTCTATCTTGTGCAGATACCTCTGCATTTGAAAATTTGCTTTTTATCTGTTGTGTGGTGATGCTGGTTTTTCCAGTCTCTGTGATTATTGGTTCCTATTCACGAGTTCTTCAAGCTGTCATCGGCATGGATTCCAAGGAAAGTCGCCGCAAGGCCTTCACCATCTGCTGCTCACATCTGTCTGTGGTTGGACTCTACTATGGAGCTGCCATGTTTATGTATATGAGACCAGCTTCTAACCACACACCGGACCAGGACAAGGTGGTATCAGCCTTTTATACCATCCTCACCCCGATGCTGAACCCTCTCATCTACAGTCTTCGAAACAAAGAGGTATCTAAAGGATTTCAGAAACTGTTGAGAAAAAGGAAAATTAATTGTATACAGCATCTTTGAGTGCCCACTGTGATCAGTACTCCTTCCCGGAAACTTGAGTCCCTTGCATCGTCTTATTCTTCCTGGTATATTATTCTCCCACTTTTATTTCCAATTTAAAATACCTTCATTTATAGTTTATATAAACATCACAGGTCAAGAAGACAGTTTAGATAACAGCATAGGCAGCTTCACCACTGTGAATTTCTTTTATACCACTAGTTGTTAGACATAAGTACCTGATTTTAGGATGCCTGTCTTTTAACTCAGGTATAAGTCTGATGATTTTGCTTTATCCAAGACAAAAGGTTGGAGTTGAACCACTTAAATCTCCATTTAATAATTACTTACCTTAAATGAACTTGTCTTCATTTTAGCCCTATTTGAACCCATGTTTTGACTTTTATTCCCAACTCTTCCCTACTTAATTCCAAAGAATTTAGAAATTGATAGTTAACATTGACAATTCTGTCAAATAAGTCATATGTCTAGATAAGCTAACAGGGACTTATACATTTTTTTTTTTTTTGCCTTTAAAAAGAAAGTGAATATTTTAATGAGTCCACATAAAATATTTATTTGTTTAAGCTGCACAACCTTCATCTTTATTGTAATTGACTTTGTCACTCAACCTTATATTGATAACTAAAATCTATTTGAAGGTACTAGAAAACTAACAAACAGTTTCTAGAATTGCTAATCATGATTTTGTACACAGCTGTAAAAAAATATTTCCTATAAATTATGCCACAAAACTGAATTTTTTTTTTCTTAGAGGAAACTTATGGTCTCTGAATGCCCATAACAGCTGTTCTAATGTTCTGCTGAGTACCCACACATTCATGCAACCAAAGAGTCATTAATTTATTGCAATTTACAAAGGTAAATAATCTACATCTTTAAAAACAATCCTTATATGCTCATGAGATTAACTTGATTTATGTATATATAACTGTAATCCAATCTTTATTATGCAATTTGTTATTGCTCTATAAATGTTTTTTTAAACTATTAGACTTTATACTTAAATGAGATGTCCATGGGTTGTAATATGTTGCATCTCTTTTTAGAAAAATGACAATTTTTGAGATATGCAGAATATTCTAAATATATATATATATATTCTCAGGATTTTTTAAAATAAAATTCACATACAATGAAACTCAACACTTTAAAGTGCAGAGTTCAGTTATTTTTCAGTAGATTCACAGATAAATGCAATCATTATCATTATCTAATTTCAAAAGAACCCCCCAAAGTATGCTCATACTTATTATACCCATTAGCATTCATTCATCATTCCCTTCTCCCCCAACTGAAGGCAAGCACTATTTTTTGTCTATGTGGTTTTGCCTATTTAGGATGTAGCATATGTGGTCCACTGGAGAAGGGAATGGCAAACCACTTCAGTATTCTTACCTTGAGAACCCCATGAACAGTATGAAAAGGCAAAATAATAGGATACTGAAAGAGGAACTCCCCAGGTCAGTAGGTGCCCAATATGCTACTGGAGATCAGTGGAGAAATAACTCCAGAAAGAATGAAGGGATGGAGCCAAAGCAAAAACAATACCCAGTTGTGGATGTGTCTGGTGATAGAAGCAAGGTCCGATGCTGTAAAGAGCAATATTGTATAGGAACCTGGAATGCTAGGTCCATGAATTAAGGCAAATTGGAAGTGGTCAAACAGGAGATGGCAAGAGTGAACATCGATATTCTAGGGATCAGTGAACTAAAATGGACTGGAATGGGTGAATTTAACTCAGATGATCATTATATCTACTACTACGGACAGGAATTCCTTAGAAGAAGTGGAGTAGCCATCATGGTCAACAAAAGATCCGAAATTCAGTACTTGGATGCAATTTCAAAAATGACAGAATGATCTCTGTTCGTTTCCAAGGCAAACTATTCAATATCACAGTAATCCAAGTATATGCTCAAACCAGTAACATTGAAGAAGCTGAAGTTGAATGCTTCTATGAAGAACTACAAGACCTTTTAGGATTAACACCAAAAAAAAATGTGTCCTTTTCATTAAAGGAGACTGGAATGTAAAAGTAAGAAGTCAAGAAACACCTGGAGTAACAGGCAAATTTGGCCTTGGAATACGGAATGAAGCAGGGCAAAGGCTAATAAAGTTTTGCCAAGAGAACGCATTGGTCATAGCAAACACCCTCTTCCAACAACACAAGAGAAGACTCTACACACGGATATCACCAGATGGTCAACACTGAAATCAGATTGATTATATTCTATGCAGCCAAAGATGGAGAAGCTCTATATAGTCATAAAAACAAGACCGGGAGCTGACTGTGGCTCAGATCATGAGCTCCTTATTGCCAAATTCAGACTTAAATTGAAGAAAGTAGGGAAAACCAAGAGACCATTTAGGTATGACCTAAATAAAATCCCTTATGATTATACAGTGGAAGTGAGAAATAGATTTAAGGGCCTAGATCTGATAGATAGAATGCCTGATGACTGAGGTTCGTGACATTGTACAGGAGACAGGGATCAAGACCACCCCCATGGAAAAGAAATGCAAAAAAGCAAAATGGCTATCTGGGGAGGCCTTACAAATAGCTGTGAAAAGAAGAGAAGCAAAAAGCAAAGGAGAAAAGGAAAGATATAAGCATCAGAATGGGAAGGCAATGGCACCCCACTCCAGTACTCTTGCCTGGAAAATCCCATGGACAGAGGAGGCTGGTAGGCTGCAGTCCATGGGGTCGTGAAGAGTTGGACACGACTGAGCGACTTCAGTTTCACTTTTCACTTTCCTGCATTGGAGACGGAAATGACACCCCACTCTAGTGTTCTTGCCTGGAGAATCCCAGGGACGGGGGAGACTGGTGGGCTGCCATCTATGGGGTCTCACAGAGTCGGACATGACTAAAGCGACTTAGCAGCAGCAGCAGCAAGCATCTGAATGCAGAGTTGCAAAGAATAGCAAGGAGAGATAAGAAAACCTTCCTCAGCAATCAATGCAAAGAAATAGAGGAAAACAACAGAATGGGAAAGACTAGAGATCTCTTCAAGAAAATCAGAGATACCAAGGGAACATTTCATGCATATATGGGCTAGATAAAGCACAGAAACGGTATGGACCTAACAGAAGCAGAAGATATTAAGAAGAGGTGGCAAGAATACACAGAAGAACTGTACAAAAAAGATCTTCACAACCAAGATAATCACGGTGTGATCACTCACCTAGAGCCAGGCATGCGGGAATGTGAAGTCAAGTGGGGCTTAGAAAGCATCACTATGAACAAAGTTAGTGGAGGTGATGGAATTCCAGTTGAGCTATTTTAAATCCTGGAAGATGATGCTGTGAAAGTGCTGCACTCAATATGCCAGCAAATTTGGAAAACTCAGCAATAGCCACAGGACTTTAAAAGATCAGTTTTCATTCCAATCCCAAAGTAAGGCAATGCCAAAGAATGCTCAAACTACCACACAATTGCACTCATCTAACATGCTAGTAAAGTAATGCTCAAAATTCTTCCAGTCAGGCTTCAGCAGTACATGAACCGTGAACTTCCAGATGTTCAAGCTGGTTTTAGAAAAGGCAGCGGAACTAGAGATCAAATTGCCAACACCCGCTGGATCATGGAAAAAGCAAGAGAGTTCCAGATAAACATCTATTTCTGCTTTATTGACTATGCCAAAGCCTTTGACTGTGTAGATCACAATAAATTGTGGAAAATTCTGAAAGAGACGGGAATACCAGACCCCCTACCTGCCTCTTGAGAAACCTATATGCAGGTCAGGAAGCAACAGTTAGAACTGGACATGGAACAACAGACCGGTTCCAAATAGGAGAAGGAGTACGTCAAGGCTGTATATTGTCACCCTGCTTATTTAACTTCTATGCAGAGTACATCATGAGAAATGCTGGGCTGGAAGAATCAAAGGCTGGAACCAAGATTTGGGAGAAATATCAATAACCTCAGATATGCAGATGACACCACCCTTATGGAAGAAAGTGAAGAGGAACTAAAAAGCCTCTTGATGAAAGTGAAAGAGGAGAGTGAAAAAGTTGGCTTAAACTTAGCATTCAGAAGACGAAGATCATGGCATCTGGTCCCATCACTTCATGGGAAATAGATGGTGAAACAGTGGAAACAGTGTCAGACTTTATTTTGGGGGCTTCAAAATCACTGCAGATGGTGACTGCAGTGATGAAATTAAAAGACGCTTACTCCTTGGAAGAAAAGTTATGACCAGCCTAGATAGCATATTCAAAAGCAGAGACATTACTTTGCCAACAAAGGTCCATCTAGTCAAGGCTATGGTTTTCCAGTGGTCATGTATGGATGTGAGAGTTGGACCGTGAAGAAGGCTGAGTGCCAAAGAATTGATGCTTTTGAACTGTAGTGTTGGAGAAGACTCTTGAGAGTCCCTTGGACTGCAAGGAGATCCAATCAGTCCATTCTGAAGGAGATCATCCCTGGGATTTCTTTGGAAGGAATGATGCTAAAGCTGAAACTCCAGTACTTTGGCCACCTCATGTGAAGAGTTGACTCATTGGAAAAGACTCTGATGCTGGGAGGGATTGGAGCAGGAGGAGAAGGGGACGACAGAGGATGAGATGGCTGGATGGCATCACCGACTCAATGGACATGAGTTTGAGTGAACTCCAGGAGTTGGTGATGGACAGGGAGGCCTGGCATGCTGCGATTCATGGGGTCACAAAGAGTTGGACATGACTGAGCAACAGAACTGAACTGAACTGATATAAATGAAATCTGCAAATGTGGTATTATTTCGTGACTATTTTCTCTCACTTACTATAATGTTTTGAAGGTTCATGTTGAAGCACATATCAGTTTTTCATTACTTTATATGAATGAATAATATTCTACTTAAGGTTATACCACACTTTGCTTATCCAATCAACAATTGATAGTCATTTCAGAACTTTTGGAGAAGGAAATGGCAAAGAGCACTGGAGGAAGGAGCACTCCAGTACTCTTGCCTAGAAAATCCCATGGATGGAGGAGCCTGGTGGGCTATAGTCCATGGGGTCCCAAAGAGTTGGACACGACTGAGCGATTTCACTTAAGGCTTAGAAAAGAAGATAAAGACCTCGCCCTCAGGCCTGGAAAAAGAAGATAATGAACTCAAGGGCCCTTGCTGAACCACTTGACTTCAGGGATAACAATCGTGAAGTTTAAGCCTCACCCCAATACTCTGGACAGATTGCATCACTTTCCATCCCCTACCTGGACTTTTCCACCGCCTGCAATTGTCATCTCAGCTAAAGAATACCCAAAATGCCTGCCTGACTAAAAACCTCTGTTATCACTTCTGCAAACCTTCCCTTAAATATGAAGCCTCCCTGATCCCTCGCATGCTCAGCCTGGTCATTAGGCCAACTGTCACCCCTCTTTGCCTGAATAAAAGGTTACCTGTCTCCCTTGAGGTCATCTTCCTTTCCTCTTTGCCTCATCTCAAACCATTCCTTACAAAACTGGTTATAAATGTATTTTTGTTGTTGAGTTTTTAGGCTTCTTTTATATTCTGGATAATAGACTCTTATCAGATATATTTTGCAAATATTTTCCCTTTCAGTGTGTTGTGTTTTCACTGTGTTAATAGCATCCTTAGAATTAGAATTTACAAATTTGTTTTATTTTTATATAGTCCAAATTATTCAACATTTTAATGCTTAAGATTTTTGCATAATTTCTGGAAAATCATCATTTAATACAAAGTCAAAAGATCAACGTTTCCCTCTTGAGTTTTATAGATTTAGTTCTTATATCTATGTCATTGGTACCTTTGAAGGAATTTTTTGTGTATGGTGTGAGACAGAGTCAACTTTATTATTTTGCTTTGCTATATCCAGTTGTCACAGCACCATTTATTGAAGAGACACTGCTTTCTCCATTATTTTTATTTTTGGTATGTCTGTAGAAAATCAGTTGACCATAGATAGATATAATTACTCTTGAACTGTTAATTCTATTTCACGCATCTACGTATTTATTCTTTCATTATTGCTGTACTGCCTTGATTACTGTAGTTTCAATGTAAATGAAAACTCAGAAACTGTTGTTAGGTAGTTAGAATAGGAAAAAGGAGTCCAGAATGATGGTGGCATTCCCTTCCTTCTTTTCACAAGGAAGGGAAAAGCCCATGAAAATAGAAAAAAGGAAGGTCCGAGGACCAGAGTAAGGACCTCGGGTAGAACAAACAGCACTCCTGGCCAGTCCAATTTACATATGCCAGGCCCAGAGGGAGGAAAAACATATAAAAAGAGGAGCCAAGGGGCCAGGGTCTCTTTCTCTCTATTCTTCGTGACTTTTGGGTTGGCATGCCCTCATGCCTTGAGGATATATTTTCCTTTATTTTCTAAATAAAACTGAACTGTAACACAGAGCTGTAATACTGTCCGAGAGCTGTGACACGCCAAAGGCTTTAACGTCCATTATTTCAAATTTTTGTTGTGACAAGACAAAACCGAGGAAATTACATATTCCCCTGATAGTGTGAATTCTCTTTGTTCTTGGTAACACTTGCTTAAGATATTCTAGGTATCTTGAAATACCATAAAATTTAGGATTAGCTTGACAATTCTGAAATACAGCAGCTGGAACTTTTTTATAGAGTTGGTATTGTATCTATAAATCAATTTGGGGGATGTTTCCAACTTAACAATAATATTCCTCTAATTGATTGACACAGAATATCTTTGAATTTCTTTCTCTTAGTGTTTCTTTTTCTCAAAATTTTGCAAGCATAAAAATCTGTTATTTTGTTTAATTTATTAGTAAATATATTATTCTTTTGATGGTATGACATATGAACTGTTTACTTAATTTTATTTTCTTATTGTTCATTGCTAGTGTCACTCTATTACTTTTTTGACATTGAGGCAACTGTGCATCTTTTAAAATATTTTTCCTCTATGTGATTATTGCTTATTTTCTTTTAATGGCCTTTCTATATTTTAGTGTTCATCTTTACAGAGATGATCTCATTTTGTTTATACAACTTGATGTTGACTTTTCATTATTTACTTCCAGATGTATGTTTTTACTGTTTGTGTCTATGGAATCACCAGACAAGCTCTTCTAGGGACTCTGTACTTGGGATAGCCTGAATTATCATGCTCTTTTTTTGCACATATTTATGGTTCTTCTGAAAGATATACTTTGAAGCATAATCCTCCAAGAAATCCAGTTCCATTAATTCATTCCTGTCTCAAACTTTGCCTAATTTAATTGCACTGCCTATGGCTTCCCAGATGGTGCTAGTGATAGGGAACCTGCTTACCAATGCTGACTGAAGTGACTTAAGATACACACATGAAAACAAATATTAGACTTGGGTATTTCTTTCTCTCCCTGGATATTATATAGTCAGGCAAAAACTCTGCAGTCAGAGACTTGTCTTCACAACTCAGCCTTCTCACTAGATATGTAACCATGGGCAAATTAGCATATTCTCTCTGCTTCAGTTTTTATGTCTGTCAAATGGGGTGAAAATTGTAATAATGGGAAAATGGTGTGGATTATATGAGTGTATATTTTTGAGACACTCAGAACAGTCCCATGCACATTAGTACTTTGCAAGAATCAGAGTTTTAAAATCATTATGAGGCCTAAAATGTACTGATGTTTATGATTTTTAAGTGTGTACATTCATACACACAAACAGATATTCACCTATATACTACGTAAGCTGTGCTTTGTGTTGTGCTGTGTCATGTCCAACTCTTTGCGACCCTATGGACTGTAGCTTGCCATGACTACATGAGAATTGGAAATATATATGAAAAATACGAAATTATGTTTCTATCATTTTGCTTTCAAAAGGGATAAAGTACTGATTTTAAAACAACTTACTGAAGAAGAAATCTGAATCACTAATAAACATATAAAACAGCTACTCAAATCAGTAATGAAAATTCATATAATTATGAGAAACCATTTCTTACAAATAGGTTTACAAAGTGTTTTTTTTTTTCATTAAGCAATAGAAAATGATTTTGTGTGTGTGTGTTCAATTTTTTTTTTTTTTTACTTTACAATATTGTATTGGTAGAAAATTATTTTTGAGGTTGTGATGAAAGAAAATGCTATTTCTGTTTATGTAGCTAATGAGAATGTAATATAACTCAAGGATTCTTGCATGTGAATGGGCAGTATTTTTGAAAATTCATATATTTCCCTTCTAAGGACCTTATTCCTATCCTACATTACTCCTGAGCAGAAACATCATTAACAAGATGGAGAATGACTTAAAAATTGAAGTTAATATTAAAAGAGTGATAGATTCATGGAAAGATAATAGTTCAGAATTGGACATGAAAATAAGATGAAAGAAGAATATCATAAAATTTATAATTAGCAAGCATTTGTTAGGATCTGGTATTCAGAAAAAATATTGAGTGAAGATATATAGATGCAGTAATCATAATATTAATGAAAGAGTAAGAGAGCAAATAAAAATCTTAGGGAGTCAAATTATTTCATGGAAGAAAAATTAACTAATTATATAATATCTAGAGACAGTAACAAGACAACCAGTACTAGAATCAAGAGAATCTGACCACAAATGTCAAGTTTTCAAAAAAGGAATAAATTAAAACAATATTGACATCTCTAGTACAGGAATCTCAAGTCAAATGACTCCAAATCTCAAGTCAATTCACTCTACTTGTGAATCATCAATTTAAAAATAAACAGTGAATTTAATAGTAGTTTTATTTAGAGATAATAAAGCTTACAGCTCAATGAGTATTTACTCATTTTAAAATGAGGAACCCAAATGTTCTTTTGGAACTTATATAGTTAATAATGAAATAATTAGAAATTATGAAAGATTTTTTAAAAGGAGTGTGAATATAGAGTGATTAATATACGAATCAGTCAGAAAAAACAGGTGACAAGAATTAAGGAATTTATATTACTAATCTAGAAAGTGACAAACTTCTATATTGATATTAAATATTAATAAGATTCACACTTTAAAGACAGAAAACTATTTTTATATGAGGGCTTAGGAGAAAAAATGAGTGATCACATATATAACTGTAATTAAAGACAAGGGACTGGATAACCTGGAGGGATTTCAAATAGAAATCTCAGATGACTTAGCAAAATTTTATTAAATAGGTTTTCTCTAGAAATTTAAGCATTTTTATCTAGGAAGTACTACCATGTCTTCTTAGGAACATTTGGAAGTGATAGCTTATGATGAATGGTGTTGGATTTGTGATCCCCAAAGGAGAAGATTTAACTTCAAGACCAAGGACCAGGCTTGATCACTCAAGAGCTTTTGTATAGCAGGGTTTTATTAAGGTATAAAAAGGGGACAGAGAAAGCTTCTGATATAGACATTAGAAGGGGGATGGAGAGTGCCCCCTGCCAGTCTTTAGCAAGCTGTTTTATGTCTGTTAGAAAGCTATTACTCAGATAAGAGAGACACCTCAAGGCTGACAGCGTTTCACCAGGCCCCTCTCCCACAATATGCATTTTTGAGAGAGGATGGCATGAGGTGTGTCATCCCCCAGCCATAAAACAATTGATATGAATACTGGTTTGTTGAGCTATTATCAGCCCAAGGTTTGAGAAAAGAAAAAGTTAGTCTTAGATGGAACCAGAGAAAGGCAAATTCCAAAGCAAATACATAGTTTCATTAACATATCTTAAGAAAAACATTTCCACAGAAAAACCTCCTTTTAATTTTGTATGGAGAAGGAAAAAAAATCTGGGACTAGTAATTTGTTTCCTCCTGCTACTTAAGGGAGAGATAAAAATTGTCTGATTCTTGCAGCCTATTTCCTCAGTTTGGAGACCCCTGGCCTTCCTTCCTGTTACTTCTCAGAAGGTAAGTCTGAGGGAGATGATAATTATTTCCAAAATATCTCAGTATTTCTGGAGTACAGCAGGATGGAGCTATATTTTATTCAAAAGCTGTATATTAAAATAAGCTAAGATGATTACTTTTGATAGAGATTAGCGTTGCAGGAAGGGGGACCCCTTTCAGGGCCCGAAACTGGGCTCTTGTCTAACACTCAGAAACGAATTGTCCGAGGAGACACATGAGCTATCAAAGCAAGAGATTTTATTGGGAAAGAGTGCCCAAGCAGAGAGCAGTAGGGTAAAGGAACCCAAGGCAAACTACTCTGCCACATGGCTCACAGTCTCAGGTTTTATGGTGATGGGATTATTTTCCAGGTTGTCTTTAGCCAATCATTCTGACTCAGAGTCCTTCCTGGTGGTACACACCTTGTTCAGCCAAGTTGAATGCCAGCGAGAAGGATTCTGGGAGGTGGTCTGACACGTGGTGTCTCCTTTTGGCTCTTTTGGTTGGTAGTGGCTTATTAGTTCGGAGAAGGCAATGGCACCCGACTCCAGTACTCTTGCCTGGAAAATCCCATGGATGGAGGAGCCTGGTAGGCTGCAGTCCATGGGGTCGCTAAGAGTCGAACACGACTGAGCGACTTCACTTTCACTTTTCACTTTTCACTTTCATGCATTGGAGGAGGTAATTCCATGTTCCTTACCAGGACCTCCTGTCATAAAACAACTCATATAGATGGTTTCTATGGTGCCTGGCCAGGGTGGGTAGTTTCAGTCAATGTGCTTCCCCTAACATTAGTACAAAGGTCATAAAATAATGGATAATTATGCTGTGCTTTAAATCAGATTTTCTGTCAAATAAAATGCACAATTTTAGTTAATTTGGCAGAACCATACAAAATTTGGTTTTTCCCCAAAGCCAAAAACCAAAATACCAGTTACTGCTCTGCATTACACCCAGAGGAGAGAAAACACATGCAAAGACATAGAAAGGAAGCCAATGCCTTCAATAATGAAGTAAGAGGTAAGAAAAGAGAAAAAAAAATAAAGATATATAAACAGACATTAAAAAATACGCTGCTGTGAAGCCAAAGAATCCCCTGAATGAATCTGGCTAAGGAAATTGAAAAGATAGAATAGTCTAAAGTATGGGTAAGCTCTCTTCCCTCCTATAGTATTTATTTGTTTAAAAATACTTATATAGTTATGAGTATTAAATATATATATATTTTAAACTATATCCCAGGTAATATCCATACTTTGCAAACATGATTTCATTTAGTCTTAATAACACCCTACAATATAGATTTTAAAAATGTCAAATTTTACAGACTAGAAAATAAAGCTTAGAGAAGTTAACTAAGATCACACAGATAAAATGATTTGTTCCAGGTGTTTGAACTGTGCTATTGCACTCTAGTCTGCTTCTCCAGAAAAATGACCTATACCAGGATATTTCATGGATACACCTTATCTTAATGGATAGAGTTAGTAATGGTCATATTGGTGAGAAATTTTGTCTACTACAATTGACTATTATAAGCAACATGTACTATTAGATATACTTCTGATTAACAGTTTCTCAATCCCTTCTCTTCACCTGGTATTTGATTAATCCTGTCTCATTTCTAAACATACATGCTTTCTTCCACACTTTGGTAGAAAGAATTTTTATTAATATCCTAGAGTGGTATGCTAAATTCCATAGAAAAACATAACAGAAAATCTCATTGACTTCCCAGAAATTTATGAGTCTTCAGATGGCTCATAATGACTCTTGACTTCTGAAGGGATAATCCACACTACATATCTGAGTTGGCTGGCTGCTGAAATTAGATTATATGCTTTTTGAGAAATCACTTGTATTTTAATTATGGAACAAATATGCCTGTTAACTATGTGGTTTCTTTATCCAAATCACTCAAGCTAAAAATAAGTCTAATATTTCTTATCTAAAATTTTTAAAAAATGATTCTCTGAGAAATAAATTTTCCTATATGTGCTATGCTAAGTCGCTTCAGTCATGTCCAACTCTTTGTGACTTCATGGAATGTAGCCTGCCAAGCTCCTCTATCCATGGGATTCCCTTGTCTACACATTTTTTAAAAATGATACTCAGAGAAATAAAATTTGCTATATATATAGACATTATAGTAATGGTGATCTAGGCTAAAAATCCTTGATATTTCCATAACAAAATATTGGAGATTTCTCACATGTTGTATTCTCCACAGTGAATATATTCATCATGGCATGGGAGAATCATACTTTAAACTCTAACTTCATCTTGCTGGGAATCTTTGATCACAGTCCCACCCACATCTTCCTCTTCTCTCTGGTCTTGGGCATCTTCACAGTGGCCTTCATGGGAAACACTATCATGGTTCTCCTCATCTACCTGGATACTCAGCTCCACACTCCCATGTACTTGCTCCTCAGCCAACTATCCCTCATGGACCTCATGCTTATTTGTACCACTGTACCCAAGATGACTTTCAACTACTTGTCTGGAAAGAAGTCCATCTCTCTGGCTGGGTGTGGAACCCAGATATTCTTATATGTGTCCCTGCTTGGAGCTGAATGCTTCCTGTTGGCTGCAATGGCCTATGATCGGTATGTTGCCATTTGCCACCCATTACGATACTCAATTCTCATGAGCCAGAAAATCTGTTGTCTCATGGCTGTTTCTTCTTGGGTTGTTGGTTCTTTTGATGGCATAATTGTTATTGCAGTTGCATTGTCCTTCCCATATTGTGGTTCCCGGGAAATACCCCACTTTTTCTGTGATGTCCCTGCCCTTCTCACTCTCTCATGCACTAAGACATTGTTGTTTGAAAGGTTAATGTTTATTTGCTGTGTAATTATGCTTCTTTTCCCCGTAGCAGTCATTATTGCTTCCTATGTCCGTGTTATTATGGCTATCATTTGCATGGGATCTGGAGAGGGTCGCCGAAAAGCTTTTGCTACCTGTTCTTCCCACCTCATGGTGGTGGGAATGTATTATGGAGCTGCCATGTTCATATATATGCGGCCTGTGTCTGACCGATCCCCTACCCAGGACAAGATGGTATCAGCCTTCTACACCATCCTCACTCCCATGCTGAATCCCCTCATCTACAGCCTCCGAAACAAGGAAGTGGCCAGAGCATTCATGAAGGTGTTAGGGAAGGACAAGTCTGGAGAATAAATAGCCTAATTAACTTTTTTTGCAGTTTTGTTATATGTTTAAATTTATTTATTTAACCAGTGTAATTTAGCACTCAATATTTACCCATCTTTTTACCAAAAAAATTATAAACAAGCACACAAGTTTTAGAAAGTTAAAAAAAAAAAAAAAACTGCATGCTTGTTTGTTCCAATATTATATTTCTTTCATTATAGAAAATTCAAAGTATGACCATGAGTAAATATGTACTGCAAACTAATATGCACAACTATATACTTATTTTATAAGATACCACTTAAGAAATTAGAGGTATTTACCCAACATGAAATTAACACACAATTCTATAATTAAATAGAACACTCATAAATGTTTTGTGTTGTTTTTTCTTTTTTTAAACATATAACAGCTTTGTTTTTATCAAACCAAAGAATTTTCCTGAATCCAAATTGGTACCTTGGATTAATCGACTTGTTAAGTTGAATGACTGAGTTAGTATATACAAGTTTAAATATGTATTTATAAGATTATTATAAAATTAGCACACTTTAATGAGAAAGAGGTAAAAAGGAATAGATTTATGATTAGGTTTATTAAACCTATCTTATAATGGACTCTTCCCCTCTTCAGGATTTTGGAGAATTGGGGACCTTCCATTTATTTTCTTTTTTTTACTGGCATTAGCCTAATATATGAGAAATTGAAATGTGAATATGAATCCTTGATGCCTGGATTTTTTACACCTAGATATCTTAATCCTTATATGTGTTGGGCACAGTAATTTCATGAAAAATGTTCAATTTTATAAATAGAAAACTGTAAGTTGTCCAAATTCTGATATTTTTCTATAAATCACATGTGTGACATCACTGTAGGTATTCTTGTAACTATATTTAAATGAAAGTTCAAACCTGGAGATTCATGTGTGTTTATGAGGAACAACCAATATGTCTTAATATGAATTTTTACTGTTCTTTTAAAACTTTGCTTTAACATCCACCTTGCATTAGGTTTCCTTTGTTAAATAACAAATTTGCACAACTTAGGATTTCTAAATAATAATTATTTAGTGAAAGTGAAAGTGAAAGTCACTCTGCTGCTGCTAAGTCACTTCAGTCGTGTCCGACTCTGTGCAACCCCATAGACGGCAGCCCACCAGGCTCCCCCATCCCTGGGATTCTCCAGGCAAGAATACTGGAGTGGGTTGCCATTTCCTTCTCCAATGCGTGAAAGTGAAAAGTGAAAGTGAAGTCGTTCAGTAGTGTCTGACTCTTAGCGACCCCATGGACTGGAGCCTACCAGGCTCCTCCATCCATGGGATTTTCCAGGCAAGAGTACTGGAGTGGGGTGCCATTCACTCAGTAGTGTCCAACTCTTTGTGATCCCATGGCCTATACAGTCCATGGAATTTTCAAGGCCAAAATACTGGAGTGGGTAGCCTTTCCCTTCTCCAGGGGATCTTCCTGACCCAGGAATTGAAACGGGGTCTCCTGCATTGCAGGCGGATTCTTTACCAACTGAGCTATCAGGGGAGCTCAATTATTTATTATGTCATAGGATGTGTGGGTAGAGATTCTGGCATAGCTAAGCTAGGTGTCGTACTTCAGGTATCACAAGGGAGCAATCCAGACTCTGGCTGGGGCTGCAGTTTCATGTGAAGCCCAGCATCATCTTCTAAACTCGTGTAGTTGTTGAAATAATTCATTTCTTTGCACATAGCCATTTCATGTCAGCCTATTTCTTCAAGGCCAGCATAAGAGTCTCTCTGACCTCAGTGAAAGTCTGTCTTCTTTTAAAGGTCTACCAAGTGATTAAGTAAAGCCAACTCAGGATAATCTCCCTTAGATTACTTACAATTAACTGATGTTGGATTTTAATTATGTCTGCACAGTTGCTTTACTCTTACCTTGTAGGTTAACTTAATTACAGAAGCAACTTAAAGGGATACAGATCATGGGGAAAGTTTAGGAGTCTACCTACTACATACCCAGAGATAACTTACAGATTATTTTCTTTAAAAGATATAAAAACATTTTAATAACTTTTTCTGACAGTGATATGAGAAACATTTATAATGTACTAATATATAACTGAAATGCAGCTTTTAAAAATTGTTTTATAAGTCTCTGAGTTCATAGATATGTGGTAAGGGCAAATGTCCAGGAGTAGGAAAGTTATCATGTATTGAGCCTGATAAATAATTCATAATAACCATTTTAAGGAAAACCATTGTGCTGCAAGAGAACATAGACAACAAAACAAAATCAGAAACAATGGATGAAAAAAATGAGAAGTTCAACAAAGACAGAAAGCAACAGTGAAAAAAATACATAGAAACTCTGGAGCTAAAGAAGGTAATAACTGAACTAAAAACTTAATAGAGTGTTTCTATTGCAGATATAATAAAACAGAAAAAGACTCAGTGAACTCAAGGACAGACATTTTAAAATTATACAGTCATAGGAACAACAACAAGAGCGAAAAAGAGTGAAAAACCCTGTTTCACTTAAGACATTGTTGACTGGAATAAAGCATTTTGGAAATGTCAGAAAGAGTGAAGAAAGAGAAAAGAACACAACGCTTACTTAAAGAAGTAATGCTGTATGTCTCGGGGAACTCAAACAGGGGTTCTTTATCAACCTAGAAGGGTGGGATGATTAAGGAGATAGGAGGGAGACTCAAGAGGGAGGGGACATATGTATACCTATGGCTGATTCATGTTGAGCTTTGACAGAAAACAACAAAATTTTGTAAAGTGATTATCCTTCAATTAAAAAATAAACAGATTAAAAAAAAGATGTAGGACTAGAAAATTTCACATTTCTGAGAATGGAAATGAACATCTAGATTCATGAAGTCCAATGAACTGCAAATAAGCCGATTATCAAGGGATGTTCACAAAGACACATTAGAGTCAAACCGTCAAAAATTAAAGGCAAAGATACTATTTTGAAAATTGCCAGGCTTCCCTGGTGACTCAATGGTAAAAAACACACCTGTCAATGCAGGAGACATGGGTTCGATCCTTGATCCAGGAAAACCCCACATGCCATGGAGCAATTAAGCCTGTGCCCCACAACTATTAAGCCTGTGCTTTAGAGCCCAGGACCTGAAACTACTGAGTCCAGTTACCACAACTATTGAAGCCCACATTCTCTAGAGCCTGTGCTCAGCTACAAGAGAAGCCAGCACAAGGAGAAGCTTGCACTCTGCAACTAGAGAGTAGCCCCATCTCACTGTAACTAGATAAAAGCCTGCATAGCAGTGAAGACCCAGCATAGCCACAAATAAAATAAATAAATAATAAAAGAAAATCGTAAGAGAAAAGCAACTTGTCATGTACCACCATAAGGCTATCAATGGCAGTCTAGAAAAACATTGCAGGCTAAGACAACATGGGATGACATATTCAAAGTACTCAAAGAACAACCACAACATGGTACCTACTGACAAAGAATACTAACTGAAGATGTATTTCAGAAATGAAGGAGAAAGAACTTCCCAAACAGAAACTGAGAGTATCCAAAACCACTACAAAGCTGCCCAACATGAAATGCTAGAGGCAGTTATTAAAGTTCACTAAATAGCAGCATGAAAACATGACATTATAGAACTTACTGGTAGGGAGAGAATAGACTAAAATTTTAAGCCTGCTTTTTCACTTCCCTTTTTCACCCCTATCAAGAGGCTCTTTAGTTCCTCTTGACTTTCTGCCATTAGAGTGGCATCATCTGCATATCTGAGATGGCTAATGTTTCTCCTGGCAATCTTGAAGAATTAAATCAGTCATCAAAAAAAACTCATACAGAAAAAAAGCCCAAGCCTGGATAAATCCCTGGTAAATTCTATGAAGCATATAATGAAGAGAATGAAACTAGACCACTTTCTAACACCATACACAAAAATAAACTCAAAATGGATTAAAGACCTAAACGTAAGACCAGAAACTATAAAACTCCTAGAGGAGAACATAGGCAAAACACTCTCTGACATACATCACAGCAGGATCCTCTATGACCCACCTCCCAGAATATTGGAAATAAAAGCAAAAATAAACAAATGGGACCTAATTAACCTTAAAAGCTTCTGCACATCAAAGGAAACTATTAGCAAGGTGAAAAGACAGCCTTCAGAATGGGAGAAAATAATAGCAAATGAAGCAAATGACAAACAACTAATCTCAAAAATATACAAGCAACTCCTACAGCTCAACTCCAGAAAAATAAACGACCCAATCAAAAAATGGGCCAAAGAACTAAATAGACATTTCTCCAAAGAAGACATACAGATGGCTAACAAACACATGAAAAGATGCTCAACATCACTCATTATCAGAGAAATGCAAATCAAAACCACTATGAGGTACCATTTCACGCCAGTCAGAATGGCTGCAATCCAAAAGTCTACAAATAATAAATGCTGGAGAGGGTGTGGAGAAAAGGGAACCCTCTTACACTGTTGGTGGGAATGCAAACTAGTACAGCCACTATGGAGAACAGTGTGGAGATTCCTTAAAAAACTGGAAATAGAACTGCCTTATGATCCAGCAATCCCACTGCTGGGCATACACACTGAGGAAACCAGAAGGGAAAGAGACACGTGTACCCCAATGTTCATTGCAGCACTGTTTATAATAGCCAGGACATGGAAGCAACCTAGATGTCCATCAGCAGATGAATGGATAAAGAAAGCAGTGGTACATATACACAATGGAGTATTACTCAGCCATTAAAAAGAATACATTTGAATCAGTTCTAATGAGGTGGATGAAACTGGAGCCTATTATACAGAGTGAAGTAAGCCAGAAGGAAAAACATAAATACAGTATACTAACGCATATATATGGAATTTAGGAAGATGGTAACAATAACCCGGTGTATGAGACAGTAAAAGAGACACTGATGTATAGAACAGTCTTATGGACTCTGTAGGAGAGGGAGAGGGTGGGAAGATTTGGGAGAATGACATTGAAACATGTAAAATATCATGTAAGAAACGAGTTTCCAGTCCAGGTTCGATACACGATACTGGATGCTTGGGGCTAGTGCACTGGGACGACCAAGAGGGATGGTATGGGGAGGGAGGAGGGAGGAGGGTTCAGGATGGGGAACACATGTATACCTGTGGTGGATTCATTTTGATATTTGGCAAAACTAATACAATTATGTAAAGTTTAAAAATAAAATTAAATTAAAAAAATAAATAAATAAATAAATTAAGGACTGAAAAAAAAAATTTGGAGGAATCAAAATTTTAAAAAAGAAAGCTAAGAGCAATATTAAACCATGTTATAAAAGTTTAATAATTTAAACAATATCTTAAGGAAATTTGGAATAGAATAAATAACTTAGAATCATCTGTAATAAAAAGAAGAAATAGAATAAAAAAAAAAAAAGATTTAACATGAATCTTTCTGGAAATCTTCCCCCAAAATTGAAGAACAAAAATACACCCAAACTTACTTTATGATGCCAATATCACTGTGATACCAAAGCTAGGCAAGAACTCTAAAAGAAAAGAAAGTTACAGGCCAATATTGGGTTTCCTTGATGGCTCAGTAGTAAAGAATCTACCTGCCAATACATGAGATGCGAGTTCAATCCCTGGGTTAGGAAGATCCTCAGGAGAAGGAAATGGCAAGCCTGGGAAATCCCCTGGACAGAGAAGCCTGGCAAGCTACAGCCCATGTGGTTGTGAAAGAGTTAGACATGACTGAGCAACTAAACAACAACAGCAACAGCATTCCTTTGATAGTAAATGCAAAATTCCTTAATGGTTCATGAGACCATGTCAAACCAACTTTTCAGACATGTACACAATTGAAAATAAGTTTTTTTTTTTTTAATTTTTAGAACAGTCTTTTGGACTCTGTGGAAGAGGGAGAGGGTGGGATGATTTGGGAGAATGGCATTGAAACATGTATAATATCATGCATGAAACGAGTCGCCAGTCCAGGTTCGATGCACGATACTGGATGCTTGGGGCTGGTGCACTGGGACGACCCAGAGAGAGGGTCTGGGGAGGGAGGAGGGAGGAGGGTTCAGGATGGGGAACACATGTATACCTGTGGCGGATTCATTTTGATATATGGCAAAACCAATACAATATTGTAAAGTTAAAAAATAAAATTAAATTAAAACAAAAAAAAGAAAAAAAATGTTGTATTAGTTTCAGGTGTACAGAAAAGTAATTCAGTTCTAAAATTACATTTATCTATTCTTTTAACATTTAGGTTATTACAGAATATAGAGAATAAGTCTATTTACATTCAATACATAAATTGTCCTTTTTCCTCAGGGACAACTAATGTGAAACTGAGAACTTCAGAAATAAATAAAACAATAATATTTTATTTCCTAAAGAGTAAGAGTCTGATGCATTAATTAGATAAGAGTAAGCAAAAACATCAAAATCTTCAAATAATTGTTATCACACTTGATGGAGAATAAATGATAGATAATAGATAGATGGTAGATAGATATAGATAGAAGGATAGGTAGATATAACAGATATATGGATATACACATCTATATATAGAGAAAATAGACAATTTTATATACAATGAGGAATATATATCTGTGGGAATATATATATATATGTGTGTGTGTGTGTGTGTGTGTGTGTCTGTATGGATGTATAACATATACAAGGTCTTTTTCTGAATTATGTTCTTAAAAGATATTGTATATTTTATGTTGTTGAGTGCTGAATTTTCTCTCAATAGCTCTCCTTCTCTCTCTATGTATATATATGTATACATATATATATACATATTAAGCAAAATTACTAATAATTATTGCCATGATCTTATATATAATTGGCTTATTCTGACTTTCTTGATCTAATGGATTTATAGAGCACTATATGAAAAAAATCAAATTAATATCAATAGTCTATCCAATTCTCTCTCCAATTCTGACAGTTTTAGTTTAGCTACAAGTGTATAGATCCTATAAATATTTATTTAAAAGGAGGAGGTAAACAATAATATGTTGTAGTATAGTAAGTGTTATATTAGGCCTTGTGTGAGATCGCTGATCTTTGGTTCTTAAGTCTCACAAAAAGCAGAAACAATAATATCAACATTTTGAAAAAAAAATCAACATTTTGAAATGTTATAGGTATTAATACATAGACATTACTTTAACTCATTTATTTCTTTTTTTTTCATATACTTCTTAATAGTAACCAAATTAGTTATCAAAAAGTAAAGGCTTTGTTTAAAAAGGAACAACAGCAAAACAAACAAAAACTTGCTTCAGTGCATTCTTCCATTAAGTGGCAGATCTGGGAATTAAACTCTGGCAAAACGGCCCCAAGAAGTTTTACCGTTTATCATTTATCTTTGTTATACTGGCCTTTAGTAAACCATGAGTGTTTCATCCTCACATTCCTTATGAACATATATATATATAGTATGTATATATGTATATATATGTGTGTGTGTGTGTGTGTGTGTGTGTATGTATATGTATAGTTTTCAAATGGATGACTGCCACCAATTTTGAAGAGTCTGGCTTTTGGTCAAATGTGGTCTTTCAAGCTGGCCATTGACCATTTCACTACTTTAATTAAGAGACCTCCCTCACAGAAAATAGATTCACCCACACACCACACCTGATACACCATCATTGCAGCATCTGAAGAAAGCTTATTGTAAATAGCTCAGATGGAGTCCAGTTTTCCTTGCTATTATACATATTTAAATTTTTGTCCAAATGCACTCATTTTTAGAGCTCTGTAACTTGGGTCTTCAGGTATGTAGTTCCTCAGGGACTTCTGCCAAGGGGGAAGAGGAGACATCTTCAAGACTTTAAACATTCCAAACTTTCTAATCATACTCCTCCCTTCTATTTCTTTCCCAAGGCTACAGAATTACAAGAACCTTTTGTTTGGGTTCCCTGATAAGTGATCTGACCTCCACATCTGTGCTGATTCTTCTGACCCTTGACCAGTACTCATGAAAATAGAACAGTCAGTGCTTTCACCAGTTCATCTCTTACTTGTACCATCACAGTAAGTAACAAAAGACTCACCTGTACTTTCATTTCTGACTTGTTGCAACTCAACATCTGGCACCTCAGCTTTCTCTCTAGCTCAGTGGAAATTTTGACACAGTCATCTCAATTTCAGGTGAACATGACAGATATAAATACCTAGATTTTACAAAGCCAGTAATTGAAGTCATATCATTTGCCTCAACCAGGGCAGATGAAATTTATATGGGGTCCTTAAAATACATGATAATATCTGAGATCACAGAGATGTACCCAGTGAAAATTTATGGTAAAGATGCATGGTAAAGATCCCCTGGAAAAGCGAATGGCTACCCACTTCAGGATTCTCTCCTGGAGAATTCCACAGACAGAGAAACCTGGTGGGTTACAATCCATGGAGTTTGCAAACAATCAGACATGACTGAGTGATTAACACACACATAAAGATGCATGTATTTTCTCTATTTTATTTTATTAACTTATTAATTGTGTATACATACTTATTGGTGATACTCTTCCTAGCTCATCAGCTCTTATCTTCATTCTTTAATTGGATCTCATTTTAATTGAGTCTCACACACCTGTGCTTTAGAGATTGTTATCTGCTTGAAATTACCCTTAGACAAGTGACCAAAACTCAATAACAAAGACTGTTTTCCCAGAGGCATTGAAGGTGATGTTATATATATGTCCACATTTTTAGACAAAGTAGGACATGACTGGCTTATTTCAATAACCTAAATATGGGATATTTTTTTCATATGAAGATGTTCTCAAAGCTTCTAAGTAAATTTGGTCAAACTATCTTAAAGACATTGAATTGACAAAATTAACAAGAAAAATATTTGTTCCTTCAAAATTAAGGACATAGAGTACTCAAGAGTAAGTACATTGTTATTACTATTGTTGATAATGTCTTAATGCTAACTTCCTTACTTCCTGGTCAGTCTGGTTTGCATGAGATTTTTGTTCCATTTTGTGATTTTACTTTTGTTTTAGAAATGGACATGGGTTCAAAATTGACAGTGTGGCTAGAGTATCAATGCAATGGTCTAGCTTATTTTATTCTATGAAAGTTATTAATAATAATTTAATTAAAATAATATGCTGTCCCATTAAAAGAATAGGAGTAGGCACTGAAAATTCTCACCAAATGTTTTATAGTAGTTGCTATAGTTTCTAATGTCACAATTGTTATAGCAAGAAATGTGATGGACTCATGTAAAACAAAAAATTAACCACAGCTGACATTTTTTGTTGTTGTTTATGCTGTTACTATTGATTTAAAATTCTTAGTCTCAAAATTTTACATACATATACCTGGAAAATTTTCAGAACCATATACACAGAAGTTCTAGAGGAGCCTAGGGAGAAATAAATATGAAGGTAAAGATATAATAAATATATAAGAGTTGGACTATATCTATGTCCAACTATATATGATATACATATTCATTATAGATTGATTACCAAAACCAAGATAATTAATACATCCATCACCTCACATTAACTTCTTTTCTATGACAACTCTCAGGTATACAATAACATTAACTATAGTCACTATATTGTATACTAGATATTTAGAATTTATTCTTCTTATAATTAAAGGTTTGTACTCTGATATCAGACTTTATTTTTTTGGGCTCCAAAATCACTGCAGATGGTGACTGCAGCCATGAAATTAAAAGACGCTTACTCCTTGGAAGGAAAGTTATGACCAACCTAGATAGCATATTCAAAAGCAGAGACATCACTTTGCCAACAAAGGTCCAGCTAGTCAAGGCTATGGTTTTTCCTGTAGTCATGTATGGATGTGAGAGTTGGACTGTGAAGAAGGCTGAGCGCCAAAGAATTGATGCTTTTGAAGTGTGGTATTGGAGAAGACTCTTGAGAGTCCCTTGGACTGCAAGGAGATCCAACCAGTCCATTCTGAAGGAGATCAGCCCTGGGATTTCTTTGGAGGGAATGATGCTAAAGCCGAAACTCCAGTATTTTGGCCACCTGATGCGAAGAGTTGACTCCTTGGAAAAGACTCTGATGCTGGGAGGGATTAGGGGCAGGAGGAGAAGGGGACAACAGAGGATGAGATGGCTGGATAGCATCACTGAATCGATGGACGTGAGTCTGAGTGAACTCTGGGAGTTGGTGATGGACAGGGAGGCCTGGCGTGCCTCGATTAATGGGGTCGCGAAGAGTCGGACACGACTGAGCGACTGAAATGAACTGAACTGAACTCTGATATAGTTCCTCCTCCCCCACTCAGCCCTGACAACCACCTTTCTATTCTTTGTTTCTGTGAAATTTGCTTTTTAACTAGATTTCACATATAAGTGATATGATATATGGTGTTTCTCTTTCTTTGGCTTATGTCACATAGGGTAATGCCGTTCAGCTGCCATATTATTGTAAATTTCAGGATATACTTTAATGACTGAATGCTTTCAAATATATAGGTACGTATTTTCCTTTCCATTTGTTCCTGGAAGGGAATTTAAATTGTTTCCATTTTGGTGACTGTGAATAAAGTTTCAATAACATTGGCATAAGATAGACTCTTCAAGATGATAGATTCTATTTCCATTTGATATATTCTGAGTGGGGAATTATGAAAATGTAGTTGAACGCTTCTATGAAGACCTACAAGGCCTTTTAGAACTAACACCCAAAAAGATGTCCCTTTCATTATAGGAGACTGGAATGCAAAAGTAGGAAGTCAAGAAACACCTGGAGTAACAGGCAAATTTGGTCTCGGAATACGGAATGAAGCAGGGCAAACACTGATAGAGTTTTGCCAAGAAAATGCACTGGTCATAGCAAACACCCTGTTCCAACAACACAAGAGAAGACTCTATACATGGACATCCCCAGATGGTCAACACCGAAATCAGATTGATTATATTCTTTGCAGCCAAAGATGGAGAAGCTCTATACAGTCAGCAAAACAAGACCAGGAGCTGACTGTGGCTCAGATCATGAACTCCTTATTGCCAGATTCAGACTGAAATTGAAGAAAGTGGGGAAAACCACTAGACCATTCAGGTATGACCTAAATCAAATTCCTTATGATTATACAGTGGAAGTGAGAAATAGATTCAAGGGATTAGATCTAATAGAGTGCCTGAAGAACTATGGACAGAGGTTTGTGACATTGTACAGGAGACAGGGATCAAGACCATCCCTATGGAAAAGAAATGCAAAAAAGCACAATGGCTGTCTGGGGAGGCCTTACAAATAGCTGTGAAAAGAAGAGAAGCGAAAACCAAAGGAGAAAAGAAAAGATATAAGCATCTGAATGCAGAGTTCCAAAGAATAGCAAGAAGAGATAAGAAAGCCTTCCTCAGTGATCAATGCAAAGAAAGAGAAGAAAACTAGAGAAAAAGGGGACGACAGAGGATGAGATGGCTGGATGGCATCACCAACTTGATGGACGTGAGTTTGAGTAACTCCGGGAGATATTGATGGACAGGGAGGCCTGGCGTGCTGCAATTCATGGGGTCACAAAAAGTTGGACACGACTGAGCAACTGAACTGAACTGACTGAACTGAACAACCTAGAATGGGTGGAGTGGGAAGGGAGGTGGGAGGGATAGTCAAGTGGGAGGGGACATTGATAAATCTATGGCTGTTTCATGTTGATTTTTGACAGAAACCAATGCAGTACTGTAAAACAATTATCGTTAAATTAAAAATAAATCTTTAAAATATATAAAAATATTGGAAACATGTATCATATTCTTTCTAGCCACGGTTATAAAACTAGAAATCACTAACAAAAGAAAAATTTACCAACACATGGAATTTAAAAACTACAAACTCCTGAACTAGCAAGAGGAAATCAAAAAGGACCTTTTTAAAATGATAAGTTAAAATGGAAACATGGCATGCATACCTTATAGAATATAACTAAAACAATTCCAAGAAGGAAATTCATAGAGATAAATGTCTTCAGTTAGAAAAAGAAAAATCTTTAATAAACTATCTAATTTTACACTTTAAGGAACTTGAAGGAGAAGGAAAAATAAGCCCATAAATTAGTAGAAAGAAAGAAAAGTAAATGTTAGACTAATGTAAATAAAATAGAAATTGCAAAGTATAAGAATGATTAATGAATTTGGAAAGATAAAGTACATATGACAAAAATAATATAATTAGATTAAAAAAGAAATACAGCAACTGATGAAGCTTAAATGATCATAAAACACCTATGAACATTTATTTTCTAATAAATTTGATAACTTAGATCAATAAATATCTAGGAATATACAACCTTTCAAGTCTGAATCATGAATAAACAGAAAATCTGAGCTAATGGCAAATGAAGAATTTAATCAATAATCAGAAAAGTCCTACAGAGACTAGCCAAGGCCTGGATAGAATGAATCATTGGCAAATTCTATGAAACATTTAATGAAAATTTAACAAGGATTCTTCTAAAAAATCTTCCCGAAAAAATGAAGAACAAAAATATAACCAAACTTATTTTAAAATGCCAGTATCACTGTGATCCCAAAGCCAGGCAAGAACTCTAAAAGAAAAGAAAATTACATACCAATACTGAGCTACTCTGATGGCCCGGAGGTAATCAGAATCCACCTGCCAATGCAGAAGATGTGAGTTTGATCCTCTGGAGAAGGAAATGAAAACCTACTCCAGTATTCTCACCTAGAAAATCCCATGGACAGAGGAGCCTGGTGGGCTACAGTCCATGGGGTCACAAAAGAGTTAGACACGACTTAGTGACTAAACAATAACAGCAGCAGCATTCCTTATGATAATGAATGCAAAATTTCTCAAAAATACTAGCAAAATAAAATTCAACAGCTCATTAAATAATCGTACACCATTAAATAATTTACATCAAATAATCATATATAATCATAATCACAAGTCAAGTGGGATTTACCCCCAAGATTCAAGGATAGTTAAACATACACATAACTTACCAATTATACCACCACCAAATATACAAAAATCAATTAATGTAATATGCAACATTAGCATAATGAAGGATAAATATATATACAATTATTTCAATAGATGTAGTAGAAACGTGACAAAATTTAGCATCCTTCTATGATAGGAATCTCAACAAAGCAGGTATGGACACAGTGTACCTCAATATTTTGGCCATGTAAAACAAACACAGGACTAACATCACTGTCAACAACTCAATACATTATAACTAACTATCTGTTGTCAGACAAGAGCTGATCCAGACATTAAGTTTCTAGAGATTTTATACAATATAGATTTTATTTGGGGTTTCCCAAGTGGCACTATTAGTAAACATCCAGCCTGCTAATGAAGGAGACTTAAGAGATGTGGGTTCGATCCCTGAGTCAGGGAGATACTCTGGAGGACGCCATGGCAACCCACTCCAGTATTCTTGCCTGGAGAATTCCATGGACAGAGGAGCCTGGCAGGTGATAGTCCATAGGGTCGCACAGAATCAGACATGACTGAAGCAACTTAGCACAGCACAGCACACACAAATAATTTACAAATTAGTCACTATTTATATATGCCAACCAATTTACTTCCAAAATATTTGATAATACTTTACGTCAACCTAGACAAAAATTAACATATGTATGTGAGAAGTCATAATCCTGTATTTCTTTTATGAAGATTTGTGGGTTCTTGGTTTTTATAAAATGGGGTCCACCTTCCTTAATATGGCTCAGTTGTGCCCAACTCTTTGCAACTCCATGGACTACAGCCCACCAGGCTCCTCTGTCCATAGGATTTTCCAGGCAAGAATGCTTGAGTGGGTTGCCATTTCCTTCTCCAGTGGATCTTCCTGACCCAGGGATCGAACCCAGGTCTCCTGCACAGCAGGCAGATTCTTTACTGACTGAGCTACAAGGGAAGCCCCTCCTTAATACCACATAAAGATAAATTTATATGACCAGCTTTGAATGAAAAGAATAATTATCTTAACAATGATCCTACTTATATTTATTTCACAGTAACAAAATGACTATAATTTGTATATTATGGTGATTATCAAAATAGATGATATAGAATTTGAAGAATCAGTTTTGGGGAAAATATGTGATTTGTATCATCCATAAGCTACTTATCAGTATTCTATTCTTGATCAATTCATTTGATGTTTCTGAATCAACTTTTAGCTGAAATGAGCTCTCCATGAGTGGAATGTTTTCTAAGTTATTGTAAATGAAATGAACACTTCAAAATGTGAGTATTTTTAAGCAGAAAGTATTAGAATTCACAGAATATATCTGACACAAGTGGGATAACCTGAGCTGCTTATTTCTCACATAAAATTAGTAAAATTACATTCCAATGTATCTGAAAAAAGAAAAATTAGAAATAAAAAAGTTTATACATTTATACTCTTCTGTTTAAGAATTGAACTGTAGTTGATTTACAGTGTTGTGTTAATTTCTGATATATAGTAAAGCGATTCATATATATATATATATATATATATTCTTTTTCATATTCTTTCCCATCACGGTTTATCACAGGGTATTTAATGTAGTTCCCTGTGCTATCCAGTAAGACCTAGTTGCTTATCCATCCTATATATTATAGTTTGCATCTGCTAATTACAAACTCCCAATATTTCCCTAGGGCTTCCTTGGTGGCCCTTGCCTGGAGAATCCCATGGACAGAGGAGCCTGATGGGCTAAAGTCCATGGGGTTGCAAAGAGTTGAACATAACTGGGCGACTTAATTTTAATATTTCCCTCCCCCACCTCTCCTCCTTGGCATTCACAAATCTGCTCTCTATGTCTGTCTGTGACTTTGTCTATTTCATAGATATGTTCATTTGTGTCATATCTTATATTCCACATATAAGTGATACCATATGTTATTTGTTAAAGTGTCTAAAATGTTTTAAAAATATTTAAGTTAATTAATTTTTCATAGACCACACCACCTGGTTTGCAGGTTCTTAGTTCCCTGACCAGAGATCAAATCCAGGTCCCTGGTAATGGAACAGATTCCTAATCACTGGACTGCCAGGGAATTTTCAAAATTATCTACATTCTTAATCTAAATTTCTGTGCTTATCTTTTAAGGCTGATTTCAAGAAATTATGGACTCTTGGTGATCAATGGTCAGTATTTCATAGAACATTAAGGTAAATTTCAACAGGGTGTTGGTATCCAACTGAATGTGTTATACAACTCCTAATAAAACTTAAAAATCTTTAATTGAGAATTGACTCTGTTTGAAGTAACTATCTCTATCTATTTATCCATCTATGAACTGATGAATCTTCATTAGAATAATAAACTTCAGTGAGTTGGATATTATTAAGTAAAGTAATAACACTTCCTGTATAACCAGAAAATGGAATTGAAGAGCCCCAGCCTTAGCACTTTCCCATTTTAACTACTCAGTAGTTATAATAAGCTAAACATATGAAAAGACTCCTGGAGGAGGGCATAGCAACACACTCCAGTATTCTTGCCTGGAAAATCCCCATGGACAGAGAAGCCTGATGGCCTACAGTCCACAGGGTTGCAGAGAGTTGGACATGACTGAAGCAACATAGCACAGATTCATGAAAATACTAATTATGGACATTTCCCACACACAAATACCATCTGTATGAAATAGAAGAACACACTTTCTAAGAAAATGTTTAAGGTGATTTCATTCATTCTTTTTTTGAATCCTGTTTCTCACAGTTTATCCCTTTTATTTTCCAGATCGATCACCCTTTTAAAAATATGGTCAATTCTACCACTGTGATCTTTGCTGATAGTTGGAAGCTAAGGTACCTACACTCCATGTTGCTATTTCTGATGTACTGGGTTACCTTGTTAGGGAATCTTCTCATCATTACTGGTCACCATATTTGACCAGAAACTTCACAGGCCCTTGTGCTTCTTCCTCAGAAATCAGTCTATTTTAGATACGTGCTATATTACTGTCACTGTCCTTAATGCCTGCGTCAACTCTCTCCCTGGTAACAGGACCATTTCAGGAGCTGCATTGCAATCCCAGTATTCTTGGTCCTTTACTTTGCCTATGTAGAGGTGATGTTCCTCAACATCATGGCCCGAGACTGCTATGTAGCCATCTGCCAGCCCCTCTACTACCCAGTTATCATGAACTCCCAATTCTGTGTTCAGATGACACACCTTCCTGGTCAGTGGTCTTGTGTATGCAGGTATGCAAACAGGTAAATCATTCCAGCTGACCTTCTGTCAGTCCATTGATTCTTCTCCGATGTACCCTCTTTGCTGAGGATCTCCTGCCCTGACACCTCCAGCAATTTTCTTTTACTTCTTGTATCTGTCATTGTAGTTGGTGGGGGCTGCTTTATCTTTATTACTATGTCATATGTTCACATATTTTTCACTGTGCTAAGGTTTTCAATGAGAGCAAGGAAAAGCCATTTCTACCTGTGTCCCTCACATCCTTGTGGTATCTGCCTTTCTCAGTTCTATCATCTGTGTATACTTAAGGCCTTCAGTAAGCTCTAAAACAATTAAAGATATTATTTTTTCTGCCTTTTATACCATAGTTCCTGCATTCTTAAATCTTATTATCTATAGTCTTAGAAACAGACAGGTAAAGGAAGCTGTAAGGAAAATAATATTAAGATAGTTTTATTCTGCTGCTGCTGCTGCTATGTCGCTTCAGTCGTGTCCGACTCCGTGCGACCCCATAGATGGCAGCCCACCAGGCTCCCTGTCCCTGGGATTCTCCAGGCAAGAACACTGGAGTGGGTTGTCATTACCTTCTCCAATGCATGCAAGTGAAAAGTGAAAGTGAAGTTGCTGGGTCGTGTCCAACTCTTCGCGACCCCATGGACTGCAGTCCACCAGGCTCTTCAGTCCATGGGATTTTCCAGGCAAGAGTATTGGAGTGGGATGCCATTGCCTTCTCCGAGTTTTATTCTGGACAATAATAAAAATCCATTTCAATTTTATCCCAATGTCACTGAAAGAGATCCAGACTTCTATAAAATAGCTTCTTGCCTGGGTTGTATATGTTAGTCTGCTCACTCCAAATTCACTCTATTGAGATCTGTTTAATTAATCTTATACAATAATGATTGTACCTTATATTACCCTTTCCATTTATTCTCTATAAAAATTAACTATTTTAATAAATGAATATGATCAAAGATACTTGATCAGAGCCATTTTAGATTATATGTTTGCAGTTCATCAAATATTAACAATATTAATAATTCCTTGAAAGAATTCTCAGCAAATCAATATGGAGGTAATTTGTAGGCTGCATTATCTGTATTTAGTCAGCAAAATCTGAAATAGGTATATAAAAAATATGGTACTTAATTATATTCATTTATGTAAAAAGTACAAATAAATAGTCTATGACATTCATTGAATGAAACTAACATATAATACATCTGAAAAGTGCAGAAAAATTCCACAAAATAAAATCTAAGTAAATTGTGATTTTTTTTTTTCTTCCTCACTTATTGGTTGTGGAATTTCTATTTGTTGTTTGTGACCATGCTTTAATTCTCTAAGCTTGTTTCTTTTTCTTTTTTTCTTTTTTTTTTTTTGCAATTATTTTAACAACTTCATTCTGAATGATCCATTTTCAAGGGACAAAATTTGATCCTGGGCTGAAGGTAAATGTTCCTTTTTCTTTTTTTCCCTCCAATATGTTACTTGATCTTTTTTATCTGTGTATAGTGTCATGTCTGGCAATTCTGAAAAAATGACCTCTAATTTTTGGCCTAATTGATAACCTATGTCAGTTCTTAAATTTATTTGAGCTTATTTGGCAACCATAACATAAAAGTCTTATCTCCACTTGTAGTCCCAATTTTTTCATAAATACTTCTTTATATTCAATAGACAAATTAATTTTTTCTAAACTTTTTGTTTCCAAACTACCAAATTATTTTGCCTCATTAGTTTGCAACCACTTTGGAGTACATTCAGAATTAATTTATCTTAAGGAATTTTATATAACAGACAAAATGGGAAATAAACCAATTTGTATTAAAATCATTAAGTGGTAAAAGAAAGGTAAATATCAGAAAATGAATTACACTTTGATACATTGTTGAAAAATGAGGAAAGCAAAATGAATATATAACTTAATACAGCTTTTTAAATAGCCAAAGTATACTTGTGCACCATTCTACTTTTTAGCTCTACAGATTTGATTATTCTGAGTACTTCATATAAGTGGAATTGTGGAGTATCTGCCTTTTTATGAGTGACATTTCATTTAGCATATTGAACTCCAGGTTCATCCATAATGGAGCATGTATTAGACTTTTCCTCCTATTTAAAGCTGAAAAATATTTCACTATATGTATGTCACATAATTTTTTTTTTTTTTAATTTCAGGTATACACGTGCTCCCCATCCTGAACCCTCCTCCCTCCCCCTCCCCATACCATCCCCCTGGGCCGTCCCAGCGCACCAGCCCCAAGCATCCAGCATCGTGCACTGAACCTGGACTGGCATCTCGTTTCATACATGACATTTCACATGTTTCAATGCCATTCTCCCAAATCTTCCCACCCTCTCCCTCTCCCACAGAGTCCATAAGACTGTTCTATACATCAGTGTCTCCTTTGCTGTCTCGTATACAGGGTTATCGTTACCATCTTTCTAAATTCCATATATATGCGTCAGTATACTGTATTTATGTTTTTCCTTCTGGCTTACTTCACTCTGTATAATAGGCTCCAGTTTCATCCACCTCATCAGAACTGATTCAAATGTATTCTTTTTAATGGCTGAGTAATACTCCATTGTGTATATGTACCACAGCTTTCTTATCCATTCATCTGCTGATGGACATCTAGGTTGCTTCCATGTCCTGGCTATTATAAACAGTGCTGCGATGAACATTGGGGTACACGTGTCTCTTTCCCTTCTGGTTTCCTCAGTGTGTATGCCCAGCAGTGGGATTGCTGGATCATAAGGCAGTTCTATTTCCAGTTTTTTAAGGAATCTCCACACTGTTCTCCATAGTGGCTGTACTAGTTTGCATTCCCACCAACAGTGTAAGAGGGTTCCCTTTTCTCCACACCCTCTCCAGCATTTATTATTTGTAGATTTTTGGATCGCAGCCATTCTGACTGGTGTGAAATGGTACCTCATAGTGGTTTTGATTTGTATTTCTCTGATAATGAGTGATGTTGAGCATCTTTTCATGTGTTTGTTAGCCATCTGTATGTCTTCTTTGGAGAAATGTCTATTTAGATCTTTGGCCCATTTTTTGATTGGGTCATTTATTTTTCTGGAGTTGAGCTGTAGGAGTTGCTTGTATATTTTTGAGATTAGTTGTTTGTCTGTTGCTTCATTTGCTATTATTTTCTCCCATTCTGAAGGCTGTCTTTTCACCTTGCTAATAGTTTCCTTTGATGTGCAGAAGTTTTTAAGTTTAATTAGGTCCCATTTGTTTATTTTTGCTTTTATTTCCAATATTCTGGGAGGTGGGTCATAGAGGATCCTGCTGTGATGTATGTCAGAGAGTGTTTTGCCTATGTTCTCCTCTAGGAGTTTTATAGTTTCTGGTCTTACATTGAGATCTTTAATCCATTTTGAGTTTATTTTTGTATATGGTGTTAGAAAGTGTTCTAGTTTCATTCTTTTACAAGTGGTTGACCAGATTTCCCAGCACCACTTGTTAAAGAGATTGTCTTTAATCCACTGTATATTCTTGCCTCCTTTGTCAAAGATAAGGTGTCCATATGTGTGTGGATTTATCTCTGGGCTTTCTATTTTGTTCCATTGATCTATATTTCTGTCTTTGTGCCAGTACCATACTGTCTTGATAACTGTGGCTTTGTAGTAGAGCCTGAAGTCAGGTAGGTTGATTCCTCCAGTTCCATTCTTCTTTCTCAAGATCACTTTGGCTATTCGAGGTTTTTTGTATTTCCATACAAATTGTGAAATTATTTGTTCTAACTCTGTGAAGAATACTGTTGGTAGCTTGATAGGGATTGCATTGAATCTATAAATTGCTTTGGGTAGTATACTCATTTTCACTATATTGATTCTTCCAATCCATGAACATGGTATATTTCTCCATCTATTAGTGTCCTCTTTGATTTCTTTCACCAGTGTTTTATAGTTTTCTATATATAGGTCTTTAGTTTCTTTAGGTAGATATATTCCTAAGTATTTTATTCTTTTCGTTGCAATGGTGTCACATAATTTTTATCCATTCATCTTTTGATGGATGCTTGTGCTGCTTCTACCTGATGGCTGTTTTCTTGTTTTAATTAAAAGTGGTGCAAGAATGTGGACTGTATAGTTCATACTTGGTGGGATTCACTAAGAATTTCCAGGTATTTGAGCAATTTATATTCTGAGGGAAATTCAAAATTTTTCATTAAGCTTACCACAGAATTTTTTAAATTTATATTGCTATCTCTCCATAATAATTCAACTTTACACATCACAAAGGAGGAAACAGAGGGAATTTTCTCATTATATTTCACAGGAATGAATAGAAGCATCTTAGTTTTTAGAGGGAAAGATTCTGGCACTATTATTACAGAGAGGCTTAGAAACAGGGCAATAACTTGCAATGAATGTGGAATGATTGGCATAACTTGCGTAAGAGTCTACTTTTACTCTTTTGCATTGAGCAAGAAGTTAGACCATATTGAACCAGTGCATTTAAGTCTATTTCTATATGGATAGATCCTCTCACCATTTGACTTTGTTCTCTAGTGGTTGTTAAAGACAGACGGAGAATTGTTTGGGTAAATACAATTTCTAACGAACATACTGAGGATAGAATTGTTGTAACCAGGACATTATTGCTGTTTATATTTTTTTAAATTGAGACAAAATATAAACAACATAAAAGCTACCGTGTTAACCATTATAAAAGGCACAGTTGTGTGGCATTATGACTGAGGTAGTTACATAATTATAAAAACACTGTTGATCTTTAACTCAATTTTAGAAATATAACTAGATTTATTTTATATTTTACCTTTGTCCTCAAAATCATTTGATTAATAAAATGAGCCTAGATTATGTCACTATTGCAGCTAATATTATCAGTTATTAGGGCAGTCAAATACAGAATGAAATTTCATTCAATGAAATTGTTAAAATTGCATCAGGTTAATATTGTTAGAAAGGTATGATAGATAAATAAGACTTTCTTTAGTTCAGAGAAATGGGTCAAGCTCTACTTTTACATATATTTTACATATATACATACATACAATATTACATGTTTTACATATAATTCATACATTTATTGAATTATAGATGAATACCCATGTGAAGAAATCTTTATGAATTAAAGTAATCAGAAAAATTAAAGGTTAATTTACTGTGCAAAAAAAATCCCAAATTGAATGTTAACAATAAAGAACTATTAGTAGATATCAGTCTCAATTACAACTTTGTGTTTTATTCTACTCTAAGATATTTTACAATAAAGCAGCTCATAGCATCAGGAGATGGGAACTATCACAATCCTATAGTAAATATTTTACCACTATATCTCCCATTTGAATGCAAAATCCTTGGTGGTGACTCCTCTGCAAACAAAGAGAGCATCAAAATAAAATTTAATGTTAAAAGCTTTCCTTTATGTAATGTCATTTATCCTTGATAGCTATTCTCAACTGAATCTTTTAGATGAAATAGAGATATGTTCAGGGGTTATTAATTTTTTTATAGTACCTCACATGTAAATTGTTGCTCAGTTGCCCAGTAGTGTACATCACATAAGCTATACTAATTTTGATTTTTACATGAAGACTTAGCTTTTCTTTTATATCAAACATTTTGTTGTTCAGTCTCTCAGTCGTATCTGATTCTTTGAAACCCCATGGACTGCAGCATGCCAGACTTCCCTGTCCTTCACCATCTCCCAAAGCTTGCTCAGACTCATGTCCATTGAGTCAGTGATGCCATCCAAACGTCTCATCCTCTGTCACCCCCTTCTCCTCCTGCCTTCAATCTTTCCCAGCATCAGGGTCTTTTCCAATGAGTCAGTATTGGAGCTTCAGATTTAGCTTCAGTCCCTCCAATGAATATTCAGGATTTATTTCTCTTAGGATGGATTAGTTTAATCTTCTTGCAATCCAAGGGATTCTCAAGAGTCTTCTCCAATACCACAGTTTAAAAATATCAATTATTTTAATATTTCATTAAATATTTCAATATTTTATAAATCAAACTCATTGAAAGAGATGTTTGATGGATGAGTAAAGTACCCTGGAAGTTTACAAGGATTATTAGCAAAAATGTACATCTGTGCAATTAACAAGTATTAACAAATAATCACTACTGTGCTTCAAATCTAATCATTTGAAACTAATAATTTGTGTTTTACCAAAACACCCCTAAGATACTATTTTATGGTACAGATCTGGTGTGTGTCTCTTCATATGACTTCTTTGTATCAAATGGCAAGGTTTATACGGAATGCTCTTCAAGAAAAAAATTTTAATGGCCTAATTAAGGAGACTCCCTTGTAAAATATTACAAAATTAAGCAACTCCTTGTTGAAGATCTCTATTTGTAAATATCTGTTTACATGGGTATTTCCTATGGCTTGCTGACAGTTATAGTATTATATATAGAAAAATCTTATCCTAAGAGTCACATGATAAACCTTTTAGATTTTGATTTATCTTATTGGTTGTAATTTTGTCCACTTAAAATTTTACTTAAAGGAAGGAAAACAACAAAATAGTATCTGCAGAAGTGATTAAGACGAGGTGGCAAGAATAAATAGAACTTTACAAGAGAAGTCTTAATGACCTGGATAACCATGATGGTGTAGTCACTCACCTAGGGAGCTAGACATCCTGGAGTATGAAGTCAAGAGGGTATTAGGAATAATTTCTATGAACAAAGCTATGTGATGAAATTCCAGCAAAGCTATTTAAAGTCCTAAATTGTTCATTTAATACATTCCTCTATCGAAAGACATTTAGGTTGCTTCCATGTCTTGGCTATTATAATACTGCTGCAGTGAATGTGGAAGTGCATGTGTAATTTGTCGTATGGGATTCTCCGGATACATGTCCAGGAGTAGAATTGCTGAATCACATGATAGTTTTATTTTTAGTTTTAAGTGAAAATCCGTACCATTCTCCACAATAGATGTACCAGTTTACATTGCCACCAACAGTGCAAAAAGATTCCATTTTCTCCATATGTCTCCAGCATTTATTATCTATAGACTTTTTTGTTCTGATTTTATTAATTTATTTTAATTGAAGATAATTGCCTTACACAATTCTGTTGTTCTCTGCCAAATATCAACATGAATCCGCCATAGGTATACAAAACTCCCCTCCCTCTTGAACGTCCCTCCCATCTCCTTCCCCATCTCACCTAGTGGTTGCATTGTCCCTGTTTGAATTCCCTGAGTCATACAGCAAACTCCCATTGGCTATCTATTTAAAAAATGATAATGTAAGTTTCCATGTTATTCCCTCCATACATCTCACCCTCTCCTTCTTCCCCACACCCCCATGTCCATAAGTCTGTTCTTTATGTCTGTTTTTCCATTGTGTGCTGTGCTGTGCTTAGTCACTCAGTTGTGTCTGACTCTGCAACTCCATGGACTGCAACCCTTCATGCTTCTCCGTCCATGGAGATTCTCAGGCAAGAATATTGGAGTGGGTTGCTATGGCCCTCCTCCAGGGGATCTTCCCAACCCAGGGATCAAACCCAGGTCTCCCACATTGCAAGTGGATTCTTTACTGACTGAGCCACCAGGGAAGTCCCCTGTTTCTCCAATGCTGAACTGCCAAATAAATTCATCAGTACCATCTTTCTAGATTCCATATATATACATTAATATACTATATTAATATAGTAATATAGTATATATATTATATTAATATATTGTATACTATAATATATTAACTGAGTTGCTTCATTCTATATAATAGGCTATAAACTCATCCAATTCATTAAAATTGACTCAAATGTGTTCCTTTTTTATGGCTGAATAATATTCCACTGTATATATGTACTATAACTTCTTTATCCATTCATCTGTCAATGGACATGTAGGTTGCTTCTATGTTTTAGCTATTGTAAATAGTGCTGCAATGAACATTGGGGTACAAGTGTCTTTTTCAATTTTGGTTTCCTCAAGATATATGCCTACTAGTGGGATTGCTGAGTCATATGGTGATTTTACCTTGGACATGAGGTAGCTCCTCTCAGCTGCCGCCCACAACCTTGGGCATGGGGTAGTTCCACTCGGCTGCCAACCCAAGCCTCAGGCCTACCCCATGTCTGAGGTAAGGAGAGGCAGCTGCAGTTTGCTGGAACAGCCATGAAGAGATACCCCACATCCAAGGTAAGAGAAACCCAAGTAAGTCTGTAGGCACTGAGAGAGGGCATCAGAGGGCAGACAGACTGAAACCACAATCATAGACAACAGGCCAATCTGATCACATGGACAACAGCCTTGTCTAACTCAATGAAACTAAGCCATGCTGTGTGGGGCCACCCAAGATAGATGGGTCATCGTGGAGAGGTCTGACAAAATGTGGTCTACTGGAGAAGGGAATGGCAAACCACTTCAATATTCTTGCCTTGAGAACCCCATGAACAGTATTAAAAGGCAAAAGGATAGGACACTGAAAGATGAACTGCCTAGGTCAGTAGGTGCCCAGTATGCTCCTGGAGATCAGTGGAGAAATAACTCCAGAAAGAATGAAGGGATGGAGCCAAAGCAAAAACAACACCCAGTCGTGGATGGGACTGGTGATAGAAGAAAGGTCTGATGCTGTAAACAGCAATGTTGCACAGGAACCTGGAATGTAAGGTTCATGAATCAAGGTAAATTGGAAGTGGTTAAACAGGAGATGACAAGAGTGAACATTGACATTGTAGGAATCAGAGAACTAAGATGGACTGGAATGGGTGAATTTAACTCAGATGACCATTATATCTACTACTGCGGGCAGGAATCCCTCAGAAGAAACGGAATAGCTGTTATAGTCAACAAAAGAGTCCGAAATGCAGTACTTGGGTGCAATCTCAAAAATTACAGAATTATCTCTATTTGTTTCCAAGGCAAACCATTCCATATCACAGTAATCTAAGTCTATGCCCCAACAAGTAACGCTGAAAAAGCTGAAGTTGAACAGTTCTATGAAGACCTACAAGACCTTCTAGAACTAACACACAAAAAAGATGTCCTTTTCATTATACAGGACTGGAATGCAAAAATAGGAAGTCAAGAAACACCTGGAGTAACAGGCAAATTTGGCCTTGGAATACAGAATGAAGCAGCACAAAGGCTAATAGAGTTCTGCAAAGAGAACGCACTGGTCATAGAAAACACCCTCTTCCAATAACACAAGACTCTACACAAGGACATCACCAGATGGTCGACACTGAAATCAGATTGATTATATTCTTTGTAGCCAAAGATGGAGAAGCTCTATTCAGCCAGAAAAAATAAGACCAGGAGCTACTGTGGCTCAGATCATGAACTCTGTATTGCCAACTTCAGACTGAAATTGAAGAAAGTGGGGAAAAACACTAGACCATTGAGGTATGACCTAAATCAAGCCCCTTACAGTGGAAGTGAGAAATGAATTTAAGGGACTAGATCTGATAGACAGAGTACCATATGAACTATGGACAGAGGTTTGTGACATTGTACAGGAGACAGGAATCAAGACCATCCCCAAGAAAAAGAAATGCAAAAAAGCAAAATGGCTGTATGATGGGGCCTTACAAATAGCTATGAAAAGAAGGGAAGCAAAAAGCAAAGGAGAAAAGGAAAGATATACCAATTTGAATGCAGAATTCGAAAGAATAGCAAGGAGAGCTAAGAAAGCCTTCTTCAGCGATCAGTGCAAAGAAATAGAAGAAAACAACAGAATGGTAAAGACTAGAAATCTCTTCAAGAAAATTAGAGATACCAAGGGAATATTTCATGCAAAGATGGGCTCAATAAAGGATATAAATGGTATGAAGCTACCAGAAGCAGAAGATATTAAGAAGAGATGGCAGAATATTCAGAACTGTACAAAAAAGATCTTCATGACCCAGATAATGTCTGGCTGTGGTCACTCATCTACAGCCAGACATCCTGGAATGTGAAGTCAAGTGGGCCTTAGGAAGGATCACTATGAACAAAGGTAGTGGAGGTGATGGAATTCCAGTTCAGCTCTTTCAAATCCTGAAAGATGATGCTGTGAAAGTGCTGCACTCAATATGCCAGCAAATTTAGAAAACTCAGCAGTGGTCACAGGACTGGAAAAGGTCAGTTTTCATTCCAATCCAAAAAAAGGCAATGCTGAAGAATGCTCAAACGAATGCACAATTCCACTCATCTCACACTCTAGTAAAGTGATGCTTAAAGTTCTCCAAGCCAGGCTTCAACAATACATGAACTGTGAACTTCCTGATGTTCAAGCTGGTTTTAGAAAAGGCAGAGGAACCAGAGATCAATGCCAACACCCACTGGATCATTGAAAAAGCTAGAGAGTTCCAGAAAAACATATATTTCTGCTTTATTGACTATACCAAAGCCTTTGACTGTGTGGATCACAATAAACTGTGGAAAATTCTGAAAGAGATGGGAATACCAGACCACCTGACCTGTCTCTTGCGAAACGTGTAGCCAGGTCAGGAAGCAACAGTTAGCACTGGACATGGAAAAACAGACTGGTTCCAAATAGGAAAAAAGAGTATGTCAAGGCTATATATTGTCACCCTGCTTATTTAACTGATATGCAGAGTACATCATGAGAAACGCTGGGCTGGAAGAAGCACAAGTTGGAATCAAGATTGCCAGGAAAAATATCAATAACCTCAGATATGCAGATGACACCACCGTTATGACAGAAAGCAAAGAAGAACTAAAGAGCCTCTTGATGAAAGGGAAAGAGGAGAATGAAAAAGTTGGCTTAAAGCTCAACATTCAGAAAATGAAGATTATGGCATCCGGTCCCATCACTTCATGGCAAATAGATGGGGAAACAGTGGCTGACTTTATTTTTCTGGGCTCCAAAATCCCTTCAGATGGTGAATGCAGCCATGAAATTAAAAGACGCTCACTCCTTGTATGGAAAGTTATGACCAACCCAGACAGCATATTAAAAAGCAGAGACATTACTTTGTCAACAAAGGTCCATCTAGTCAAGCCTATGGTTTTTCCAGTAGTCATGTATGGATGTGAGAGTTGGACTGTGAAGAAAGCTGAGCACCGAAGAATTGATGCTTTTGAAGTGTGGTGTTGGAGAAAACTCTTGAGAGTCCCTTGGACTGCAAGGAGATCCAACCAATCCATCCTAAATGAGATCAGTCCTCGGTGTTCATTGGAAGGACTGATGTTGAGCTGAAACTCCAATACTTTGGGCACCTGATGCAAAGAGCTGACTCATTTGAAAAGACCCTGATGCTGGAAAAGATTGAGGGCAGGAGGAGAAGGGGATGTCAGAGGTTAAGGTGGCTGGATGGCATCACTGATTCAATGGACATGGGTTTGGGTAGACTCTGGGAGTTAGTGATGGACAGGGAGGCCTGGAGTTCTGCAGTTCATGGGGTCGCAAAGAATCGGACTCGTCTGAGCGACTGAGCTGAACTGATGGTGATTTTATTCTTAGTTTTTTAAGGAATCTCCATACTGTGTTCCAAAGAGGTTGTATAAATTTACATTTGCACCAACAGAGCCAAAGTGTTCCCTTTTCTCTTCACCATTTCCATTTTGTAGACTTCCTGATGGATGGCCATTCTGACTGGTATAAGGTGTTATCTCACTGCAGTTTTGATTTACATTTCTCTAATTATGAGAGATGTTGACTATCTTTCCATGTGTTTGTTAGCTATCTATATATCTTTGGAGAAATGTCTGTTTAGGTCTTTGGCCCACTTTTGGATTGCATTGTTTCTTTTCTGGTATTGCACTGTATAAGCTGCTTGTATATTTTTGAAATTAATCCTTTTTCAGTTGTTTCATTTGCTATTATTTTCTCCCATTCTTAGGGTTGTCTAAGTTTAACTAGGTCTCGTTTGTTTATTTTTACTTTATTTCCATTACTCTAGGAGATGGATCACAGAGGATCTTGCTTTGATTTATGTCATCAACTGCTCTGCCTATGTTTTGCTCTAAGTGTTTTATAATTTCTGGTCTTACATTTAGGGCTTTAATCAATTTTGAGTTTATCTTTGTGTATGGTGTTAGGAAGCAAGTGTTCTAATTTTATTCTTTTACACATAGCTGTCCACTTTTCCAAGCATCACTTATTGAAGAGACTATCTTTGCCCCATTGCATATTCTTGCAACCTTTGTCAAAAATAAGGTATCCATAGGTGTGTGGGCTCATCTCTGGGCTCTCTATCTTGTTCCATTTGCCTATATTTCTGGTTTTGTACCAGTAACAAACTGTCTAGATGACTGTAGCTTTGTAGTACAGTCTGAAGTCAGGAAGGTTGATTCCTCCAGCTCCATTCTTCTCTCTCAAGAATGCTTTGGCTATTCAGGGTCTTTTGTGTTTCCATGTTGATTGTATATTTTTTGTTCTAGTTCTTTGAAAAATTCCATTGGTAATTTGATAGGGATAGCATTTGGTAGTATAGTCAAATGCAATTACCAGATTGCATTTGGTAGTATAGTAATTTTCACAATATTGATTCTTCCAAACTAGGTACACAGACTATCTTTCCATCTATTTATGTGATCTTTGATTTGTTTCATTAGTGTCTTATAATTTTCTGTATACAGTTCTTTGGTCTCCTTAGGTAGGTTTATTCCTAGATATTTTATTATTTTTGTTGCAATGGTGAATGGCATTAATTCCTTAATTTCTCTTTCTCATTTTTCATTGTTACAAAACCTACCTCAATAAAAACCTACCTCTTTAGTTCCTCTTTGCTTTCTGCCATAAGGGTGATGTCATCTGCATATCTGAGATTATTGATATGTCTCCTGGCAGTCTTTATTCCAGATTGTGCTTCATACAGCCTGGCATTTTTCATGATGTACTCTGCATAGAAGTTAAATAAACAGGGTGACAATATACAGCCTTGATGTACTCCTTTTCCTATTTGGAACCAGTCTGTTGTTCCATGTCCAGTTCTAACTGTTGCTTCCTGACCTGCATACAAATTTCTCAAGAGGTAGATCAGGTGGTCTGGTATTCCCATCTCTTTCAGAATTTTCCACAGTTTATCGTGATCCACACAGTCAAAGGCTTTGGCATAGTCAATAAAGCAGAAATAGATGTTTTTTCTGGAATTCTCTTGCCTTTTCCATGATCCAGCAGATGTTGGCAATTTGATCTCTGGTTTCTCTGCGTTTTCTAAAACCAGCTTGAACATCAGGAAGTTCACGGTTCACATATTGCTGAAGTCTGGCTTGAAGAATTTTGAGCATTACTTTACTAGCGTGTGAGATGAGTGCAATTGTGGGGTAGTTGAGCATTCTTTGGCATTGCCTTTCTTTGGGATTGGAATGAAACTGACCTTTTCCAGTCCTATGGCCACTGCTGAGTTTTCCAAATTTGCTGGCATATTGAGTGCAGCACTTTCACCGCATCATCTTTCAGGATTTGGAATAGCTTAACTGGAATTCTATCACCTCCACTAGCTTTGTTGGTAGTGATGCTTTCTAAGGCCCACTTGACTTCACATTCCAGGATGTCTGGCTCTAGGTCAGTGATCACATCATCGTGATTATCTGGGTCATGAAGATCTTTTTTGTACAGTTCTTCTGTGTATTCTTGCCATCTCTTCTTAATATCTTCTGCTTCTGTTAGGTCCATACCATTTCTGTCCTTTATCAAGCCCATCTTTGCATGAAATGTTCCTTTAGTATCTCTGATTTTCTTGAAGAGATCTCTAGTCTTTCCCATTCTGTTGTTTTCCTCTATTTCTTTGCATTGATCACTAAAGAAGGCTTTCTTATCTCTTCTTGCTATTCTTTGAAACTCTGCATTCAGATGCTTATATCTTTCCTTTTCTCCTTTTGCTTTTGCTTCTCTTCTTTTCACAGCTATTTGTAAGGCCTCCCCAGACAGCCATTGTGCTTTTTTGCATTTCTTTTCCTGGGGATGGTCTTGATCCCTGTCTCCTGTACAATGTCATGAACCTCATTCCATAGTTCATCAGGCACTCTATCAGATCTAGTCCCTTAAATCTATTTCTCACTTCCACTGTATAATCATAAGGGAATTGATTTAGGTCATACCTCAATGGTCTAGTGGTTTTCCCCACTTTCTTCAACTTCAGTCTGAATTTGGCAATAAGGAGTTCATGATCTGAGCCACAGTCAGCTCCCGGTCTTGTTTTTGCTGACCGTATAAAGCTTCTCCATCTTTGGCTGCAAAGAATATAATCAATCTGATTTTGGTGTTGACCATCTGGTGATGTCCATGTATAGAGTCTTCTCTTGTGTTGTTGGAAGGGGGTGTTTGTTATGACCAGTGCATTTTCTTGGCAAAACTCTATTATATCAGGGTCCAAAATCACTGCAGATGGTGACTGTACGCATGAAATGAAAAGATACTTACTCCTAGGAAGAAAAACTATGAGAAACCTAGTTCAGATAGTTTAGTTCAGTCAGTCAGTTCCCGACTGTTTGCCACCCTATGGACTGCAGCATGCCAGGCCTCCATGTCCATCACCAACTCCCAGAGTTTACTCAAACTCATGTCCATTGAGTCGGTGATGCCATCCAACAACCTCATCATCTGTCGTCCCCTTCTCCTTTACCTTAAATCTTTCCCAGCATCACGGTCTTTTCCGTTGAGTTATTTCTTCACATCAGGTGGCCAAAGTATTGGAGTTTCAGCTTCAGCATCAGTCCCTCAATGAATATTCATGACTGATTTCCTTTAGGATGGACTAGTTGGATCTCCTTGCAGTCCAAGGGATTCTCAAGAGTCATCTCCAAACCACAGTTCAAAAGTATCAATTCTTTGGCACTCAGCTGTCCTTATAGTCCAACTCTTACATCCATAGATGACTCCTGGAAAGACCATAGCTTTAACTAGACAGACCTTTGTTGGCAAAGTAATGTCTCTGCATTTTAATATGATCTCTAGGTTGATCACAACTTTTCTTCAAGGAGCAAGTGTCTTTTAATTTCATGGCTGCAGTCACCATCTGCAGTGATGTCACTGTTTGTCATCAAACAGTGTTTGACATCAGACTTTGATGTTTGTCATTGTTTCCACTGTATCCCCATCTATTTGCCATGAAGTGATGGGGCCAGATGCCATGATCTTAGTTTCTGAATGTTGAGTTTTAAGCCAACTTTTTTACTTTCCTCTTCTACTTTCATCAAGAGGCTCTTTAGTTCTTCTTCACTTTCTGTCATCTGCTTATCTGAAGTTATTGATATTTCTCCCAGCAATCTTGATTCCAGCTTGTGTTTCATCCAGCCCAGCATTTCTCATGATGTACTCTGTGTACAAGTTAAATAAGCAGAATGATAATATACAGCCTTGACCCACTCCTTTCCCAATTTGGAACCAGTGTGTTGTTCCATGTCCAGTTCTAAGTGTCACTTCCTGACCCGCATACAGATTTCTCAACAGACAGGTCAAATGGTCTGGTATTGCCATCTCTTTAAGAATTTTCTACAGTTTGTTTTGATCCACACAGTCAAAGTCTTTGGCATAGTCAATAAAGCAGAAATAGATGGGTTTTTTTCTGGAATTCTCTTGCTTTTTTAATGATCCATAGAATGTTGGCAGTTTGATCTCTGGTTACTCTGCCTTTTCTAAATCCATCTTGAACATCTGGAAGTTTTCATAGTTCACGTACCGTTGAAACCTGACTGGAAGAATTTTGAGCATTACTTTACTAGCATGTGAAATGAGTGCAATTGTGCAGGAGTTTGAGCATTCTTTGGCATTGCTTTTCTTTGGGATTGGAATGAAAACTGACCTTTTCCAGTCCTGTGGCCACTGCTGAGTTTTCCAAATTTGCTGACATATTGACTGCAACACTTTCACATTATCATCTTTCAGGATTTGAAAGAGCTCAACTGGAAACAGCTCAACTGGAATCACCTCCACTAGCTTTGTTCATAATGATGCTTTCTAAGGCCCACTTGACTTCACATTCCAGGATATCTGGCTTTAGGTGAGGGAATCACACCATCGTGATTATCTTGGTCATGAAGATCTTTTTTGTACAATTCTTCTGTGTATTCTTGCCACCTCTTTTTAATATTTCCTGCTTCTTTAGCTGCCTACCATTTCTGTCCTTTATTGAGCCCATCTTTGCATGAAATGTTCCCTTGGTATCTCTTATTTTCTTGAAGAGATCTCTAGTCTTTCCCATTCTATTACTTTCCTCTATTTCTTTGATCACTGAAGAAGGCTTTCTTTTCTCTTCTTGTTATTCTTTGGAACTCTGTATTCAAATGGGTATATCTTTCCTTTTCTCCTTTGCTTTTCACTTCTCTTTTCTCAGCTATTCTTAGCTTTTCTCAGCTAAGGCCTCCTCAGACAGCCATTTTGATTGTTTGGACTTCTTTTTCTTGGGAATGGTCTCGCTCCCTGTCTCCTGTACAATGTCACAAACCTCCATCCATAGTTCATCAGGCACTCTGTCTATCAGATCTAGTCCCTTAAATCCATTTCTCACTTCCACTGTATAATCATAAGGGATTTGATTTAGGTCATACCTGAATGGTCTAGTGGTTTTCCCCATTTTCTTCAACTTCAGTCTGAATTTGGCAATAAGGAGTTCATGATCTGAGCCACAGTCAGCTCCCGGTCTTGTTTTTGCTGACCATATAGAGCTTCTCCATCTTTGGCTGCAAAGAATATAATCAATCTGATTTTGATGTTGACTATTTTTGATGTCCATATGTAGAGTTTTCTCTTGTGTTGTTGGAAGAGGGTGTTTTCTGTGACAGTGCATTCTCTTAGTGGAACTCTGTTAGCCTTTGCCCTGCTTCATTATGTACTCCAAGATCAAATTTGCCTGTTACTCCAGGTGTTTCTTGACTTCCTACGTTTGCATTCCAGTCCCCTGTAATGAAAAGGACATCTTTTTTGGGTGTTAGTTCTAGAAGGTCTTGTAGGTCTTGATAGAACCATTCAACTTCAGTTTCTTTAGTATTACTGGTCAGGGCATAGACTTGGATTACTGTGATATTGAATGGTTTGCCTTGGAAATGAATAGAGATCATTCTGTCGTTTTTGAGATTGTATCCAAGTACTGCGTTTCAGACTCTTCTGTTGACTTTGATGGCTACTCCATTTCTTCTAAGGGATTCCTGACCACAGTAGTAAATATAATGGTCATCTGAGTTAAATTCACCCATTCCAGTCCATCTTAGTTCGCTGATTCCTAGAATGTCAATGTTCACTCTTGCCGTCTCCTGTTTGACCACTTCCAATTTCCCTTAATTCATGGACCTAACATTCCATGTTTCTATGCAATATTGCTCTTTACAGCATCGAACCTTGCTCCTATCACCAGTCCCATCCACAACAGGGTATTGTTTTTGCTTTGGCTCCATCCCTTCATTCTTTCTGGAGTTATTTCTCCACTGATCTCCAATAGCATCTTGGGTACCTTCCAACCTTGTGAGTTCATCTTTCAGTGTCCTACCTTTTTGCCTTTTCATACTGTTCATTGGGGTTTTCAAGGCAGGAATACTGAAGTGGTCTGCCATTCCCTTCTCCAGTGGACCACATTCTGTCAGACCTCTCCACCATGACCTGTCCGTCTTGGGTGGCCCCATACAGCATGGCTTAGTTTCACTGAGTTAGACAAGCTGCGGTCTTTGTGATCAGACTGGCTAGTTGTCTGTGATTGTGGTTTCAGTCTCAGTGCCTACCTTCTCACTTGGGTTTCTCTTACCTTGGACGTGGAGTAGCTCTTCACAGGCTGCTCCAGCAAAGTGCAGCCACCACCCTTGACCTTGAACGTGGGGTAGCTCCTCTCGGCCACACTCCTGCACCGTCACAGCCGCCTTGCTCCTGCGCCATCACGGGAAGCATTACTATGAACAAAGTTAGTGGAAGTGATGAAATTCCAGCCAAGCTATATAAAATTCTGAAAGATGATGCTGTTAAAGTGCTGTACTCAAAAGTATTAGTTGCTCAGTCATATCAGACTCTGGAACCCATGGACTACAGTACACCAGCTCCTCTGTCCATGGGATTCTCCAGGCAAGAATACTGAAGTGGGTAGCCATTCCATTCTCCATGAGATCTTCCTGACCTGAGTATCAAACCCTGGTCTCCTGCACTGCAGGCAAATTCTTTACCATTTGAACCACCAGGGAAGCTCACAGGACTAGAAAAGGAAAGCTTTCATTCCAGTTCCAAAGAAGGCCAATACCAAAGAAAGTATAATTGTGTTCATTTCATGTGCTAGTAAAGTTATGCTCAAAAATCCTTCAAGGTGGGCTTAAGAAGTATGTGAACTGAGAATTTTCAAATGAACAAGTTGGATTTATAAAAGGCAGAGGAGCCAGATACCAAATTGGCAAGTTTCATTGGATCTTAAAGAAAGCAAGGAAATTCCAGGAAAATATCTACTGCTGCTTCACTGACTATGTTAAAGCCTTTGACTGTGTGGATCATAGCAAACTGTGGAAAAATCTTAGAGTTGGGACAGACAATCTTACTTGTCTCCTGAGAAATCTGTGTGCAGGTCAATTAGAAACAGGTAGAACCAGACATAGAATAAATGGCTAGTTCAAAATTGGGAAAAGAGTACATCAAGGCTATATATTGTACCCTGCTTATTTAACTTACATGCAAAGTACACTATGTGAAATGCTGGGCTGGATGAATCACAAGCTGGAATCAAGATTGTGGGGAGAAATACCAATAACCTCAGATATGCAGATGACACCATCCTTATGGCAGAAAACAAAGAGGAATTAAAGAGTCTCCTGATGAAAGTGAAAGAGGAGAGTGCAAAAGCTGGCTTAAAACTCAACGTTCAAAAAACAAAGATCATGGCATCCAGTCCCATTACTTCATGGCAAATAGATAGGGAAACAATGGAAATGGTGACAGTATTTATTTTCTTAGGCTCTAAGACCACTGCAGATGGTGACTGCAGCCATGAAATTAAAAGATGCTTGCTCCTTGGGAGAAAAGCAATGACAAAACTAGACAGTGTATTAAGAAGCAGACACATTACTTTGCCTACAATGGTCCATATAGTCAAAGCTATGGTTTTTCTAGTAATTATGTACAGATGTGAGAGCTGCACAATAAAGAAAGCTGAGCACTGAAGAATTGATGCTTTCAAACTGTGGTGCTGGAGAAGATTGTTGAGAGTTCCTTGGACAGTAAGAAATCAAATCAGTAAATCCTAAAGGAAATCAAGCCTGAATATTCATTGGAAGGACTGATGCTGAAGCTGACGCTCTAATACGTTAGCCACCTGATGCAAAGAGCCGACACATTGGAGAAGATGCAGATGTTGGGAAACATTGAAAACAGAAGGAGAAAGGGATGACAGAGGATGGGATGATTGGTTGGCATCCCCTACTCAATGGACATGAGTTTGAGTAAACTCTGGAAGAAGGTGAAGAACAGAGAAGCCTAGTGTGCTGAAGTCCCTGAGGCTGCAAAGATTTGGACAGGACTGAGCAACTGAACAAAAAAAATTTTGAAATATATAGCATCATATACATCTTAAACTTACATGATGCAATATGTAAATTACATTTTGATTAAAGCTAGAAACTATTTTTTAATTAAAAAGAAATTGGAAACATTGAAAAAATAAATATAACATTAAACTAACATTGATACCACATGAGGAGCAAAAGAAAGTATGCATTCAGTAATCTAACCGAGTGACCAAGACAATAATGTGAAGGATCTGCTCTCAGTTTTGACTATAGTACTAAGTAGTGCTACTGTTTTAACAAATCAGTTGAACTGTGAGTTTCAAAATGTGTATCTATATAGCCTCTTCAATAAGTGGCGCTGGGAAAACTGGACAGTTACCTGAAAAAGAATGAAAGTAGAACACTTCCTAACACCATACACAAAGATAAAATCAAAATTGATTAAAGATCTAAATGTAAGACAAGAAGCTATAAAACTCTTAATGTAAAACACAGGCAGAACTCTCAATGACATAAATCAAAGCAAGATCCCCTATGACCCACCTCCTAGAATAATGGAAATAAAAACAAAAATAAAAAATGTGGGGCCTAATTAAACTTAAAAGCTTTTGTGGAAACTCTAAACAAAGTGAAATGACAACCCTCAGAATGGAAGAAAATAATAACAAATGAAACAACTGACAAAGGATTAATTTCCAAAAGATACAACAGCTTATACAACCTCAATACCAGAGAAACAAACAGCACAATCAAAAAGTGGGCAAAAGACCTAAACAGACATTACTCCAAAAAAGACTTACAGATGGCTAATAAACACATGAAAAGATGTTCAACATTGCTCATTATTAGAGAAGTGCTAATTAAAACTACAATGAAATATCACCTCACACCTGTCAGAATGTAAAGTGAAAGTCAGTCAGTCATGTCCGACTCTTTGTGACCCCAAGGACTATAGTCCATGGAATTCTCCAGTCCAGAATACTGGAGTGGGTAGCCTTTCCCTTTCTGAGGGGATCTTCCCAACCCAGGGATAAAATCCAGGTCTCCTGCATTTCAGGTGGATTCTTTACCAGCTAAGCCACCAGGGAAGTCCCCTGGTCAGAATGGCCATCATCAGAAAATCTACATGCTGGAGATTTTCTACATACACTACATGTTGGAGAGGCTATGGAATAAAGGAAACCATCTTCCACTGTTGGTGGGAATGTAAATTGATACAGCTACTTTGGGAGACATTATGAAGATTCCTTAAAAAACTAGGAATAAAACTACCATACAACCCAACAACCCCACTACTGGGCATATACCCTGAGAAAACCACAATTGAAAAATACACATGTACCCCAATGTTCATTATAGTAATATTTACAATAGCTAGGACAGGTAAACAGGACTTCCCTGTAGCTCAAACAGTAAAGAACCTGCCTGTGATGCAGGTGACCAGGGTTTGATCCCTGGGTTGGGAAGTTCCTCTGGAGAAGGGAATGGCAACCCACTCTAGTATTCTTGCCTGGAGAATCCCATGGACAGAAAAGCCTGGCAGGCCACAGTCCATGGGGTCACAAAGAGTTGGACATGACTGAGAGATTAACACACACAGGACATGTAAGTAACCTAGATATCCTTTGACAGATGATTGGATAAGGAATCTGTGGTACATATACACAATGGAATATTATTCAACCATAAAAAGAATGCATTTGAGGCAGTGCTAATAAGGTAGATGAACCTAGAGCCTATTATACAGAGTGAAGTAAGTCATAAAGTGAAAGACAAATATCATATATTAACACATATAATGGAATCACTGCAGATGGTGATTTCAGACAGGAAATTAAAAGACACTTACTCCTTGGAAGGAAAGCTATGACCAACCTAGATAGCATATTCAAAAGCAGAGATATTACTTTGCCAACAAAGGTCCGTCTAGTCAAGGGTATGGTTTTTCCAGTGGTCACATGTGGATGTGAGAGTTGGACTGTGAAGAAGGCTGAGCACTGAAGAATTAATGCTTTTGAACTGTGGTGTTGAAGAAGACTCTTGAGAGTCCCTTGGACTGCAAGGAGGTCCAACCAGTCCATCCTAAAGGAGATCAGTCCTGGGTGTTCTTTGGAAGGACTGATGCTAAAGCTGAAACTCCAATACTTTGACCACCACATGCAAAGGGTTGACTCATTGGAAAAGACCCTGATGCTGGGAGGGATTGGGGGTGAGAGGAGAAGGGGACAACAGAGGATGAGATGGCTGGATGGCATCACCAACTCGATGGACATGAGTTTAAGTGAACTCCAGGAGCTGGTGATGGACAGGGAGGCCTGACATGCAACAATTCATGGGGTTGCAAAGAGTCGGACACAACTGAGCGACTGAACTGAACTGAATTGATATATGGAATCTAGAAGGAGGGTACTGATGAACCTATTTGCAGGGCAGCAATGGAGCTGCAGACATAGAGAACAGACTTATGGATCTGGGGGTGGGGGGTGGGAAGGAGAGGGTGGGGTGAATGGAAGAGTAGCATGCATACCTATACACTACCCTAGTAAAATAGATAGCCAGTGAGAATTTGGTAGATGACTCAGGGAACTCAAGCCAGGGCTCTGTGACTATCTAGAGAGGTGGAATGGACTGGGAGGTGGGAGGGAGATTCAAGAGGGAGGGAACATATATGTACCAGTGGCTGATTCATGTTGATATTTGGCAAAATCCACCACAATATTGTAAAGCAATTATCCTTCAATCAAAAAATGAAAAGTATTTTTTTCACAAATTTTGCTTGAATTTAAATGAGGAAAAATGTAATTTATACATATATGAAAATACATTTTAATGAAAAGTTTACTTAGAAACTAACTTGTATACTTCCATATCTAAATAATTTATTGGTGATGTTGAAATTTGTGATTATTGTTAATACTGGTTAAAATGTTAATAAATATTAAGATTGAAAAAAATTTTAAGGTGTTTATAAAAATAGATGAGGAAAAAGACTCAGAAAAGTGCAATGCGGAGACCTATTAGCTTCTTTAGATTTCTTAATTGCATTCCTTTTTATAGTCTCAGAGGTATTTATCAACAGATAACTTTCAACCACTTCCTAAATGGGCATAGCATAACCAGGGGTGATGTCATTCCTCTACTTCTCTTCGTACACCTAACCTAAAATACTACATTATCTCATCTGGATGAAACTACCAACATCACTTAATGCTGGGTTCAACCAGACAAGCAGACAGAACTGCAAGAGCCAAAGGTAATGATTTTTCTTGATGTGTTCTGTTTCTGATACATTCTATTAGTTCTTAAAGATATTTTTTTTCCTATTTTTAGCTAGCTATTTTTAAAGAGGAAAGAAAAGGTGCTTTATCTTTTTGAATCTCTTTATGTAGCATGCATTTACTGCAATATGTTAGAGAGTGGCTCTTTGTTTTTCAATTATTTGTAGAGAAAGTAATATATATTCTTCCTATGTTATTAAATATACTTTTTTTTTCTGACCCTAAAATTTTACAAAGTAAGAGCTACTCATTTTACTTTGAATAGGGATGTTTTCTGGGGGTTAGAAAACACTGCAAATAAATGTTTCAGTCATATTTACACTTTCCTAATGAAACTGGCAATGGCTGACCCACCACCCAAATTGTCTGCTATAGAGGAAAGACTATGTCCCCAAGAGACAAGAGGCAGAATTAAAGTCTGTGGGTTCAACTCTTGAGCTAAGATAAGGATTCTCACTCAACTTAGTTGTGTAGTGTTTAAGCAGATACCCTGAGAACCTGATCTTTTTAACTTTTAAAAGGAGAAAGTAAAATGAGTAAGTAGGCTCACAGGCTCTCAGAAAAGATCAAATGTAGTAGAGTTGGAACAATTCCTGGAATGCTGTCAGCTTCATATAAAGGTTGTATATTATCCTACCACTACTGGCAATAATTTCCCAATTTAAATATGCACAAAACTGTTTACATGAAGTTCAAGGAATTAGATTAGATAATTTGAGAATGAATAAGGGGCAAAGTTGCTATACAGACAGAGAAGGAAACACTGTCTGGTGTCTTGGGTGGGTTGTTAGTGTGGTTTAATAGCAGTGACCGCTCCATTTACCAAAGTGCAGCAGGGATTTGTCCAGAGCCCAGCAAGTACCCTCCTTGGTCTCCCTCCATCTGCTTAGTAAATAGCTTCAAGGTCTTCACATGTATTGATCACTTCTCCAGTCCTTGATTTCCTTTAATCACAAGTATAAACTTGATCAGTATGCATTGTTTTGAAATTTATTTAACTGTTTTTCAATTTTGCTCAGAGCCAGATTTCTTCTGCCACTGAAGGTAGAATTTAACATAAAAGTTATATTTTTAATGAAATGCATCCTAGGTTTGCTAGACATTTATAATGATATCAAGAAATCAAGAAATCTTTTGTAGTGTTATCTACTTCTTTTAGTACTCTGGAACTCAGAACTGATAATAAGTTGAATATTATAATTAGCCTTGAGAATTATTACAAAGTATATCTGAAACTTAAACATGATTCCTGAAATATCCCTGCATCATAACATGCTCTAAACTCTTCCCAGAAAGAGGAGCCAATATTTCATTCTCATTGGCAATAGCTTTTGAAATTTAACATTTTACATGTCTGAAATTGAGAAATTTAAAGGTTTAATCTTTATAAGAGAAAAAAGTAGAATAAGAAGCTACTCCTTATTCCCTAAGAAAGGTCAGATTGTATTTTTTGTCTATTTTTCTTTGTCTATTTTTATTTTTATTTATTTTGTATACTTTAAATCACATTTATATAGTATTTCCCCTGAATAGACGAATGTGATTTCCTTAAATCTAATCAAGTTTAATTTGCCTTTGGTTCATGTTCAGTGACTAGTACAAGGCTGGCTATAAGCAGCAAGATAGAAGAAGAAACAATGAATTAGTGTCAGAAATATCACAGTGTTGTTCAGTTTTCCTTTCTTCATCTCAGTTTCCAAGAATAATTAATTGATGCGTATGAAAGCAGATAACATTTGGGGAAATAACCAAAATTTAGTCTGATAGATGTCAGTAACCCTTTAAAGCAGATGAATTTTCAACTTGGAAACACATGTACCAGACAGAAATAAAATGGATTTCTAGATAAAGCTCTGCTTAAACAGGATACCATTTAAAAAACATATTATACATTTATCCATATTTATTTATATAGAATTATCACACACCACATAGATATATTTGTTTAAAATTTAAATATATACATAATTATATGTATATGTACACTCCACATAACCACAGTGCCTCACAGTATCACCCAGTCCTGTAGACAAAAGAGATTCAAATGTTTTGTATCGATTTTCCTTAAATTATATTTCAGTAACTTTTTTTTAACTTTACAGTATTGTATTGGTTTTGCCATATATCAACATGAATCCGCCATAGGTATACACGTGTTCCCCATCCTGAACCCTCCTCCCTCCTTCCTCCCCCCGTACCATCCCTCTGGGTCGTCCCAGTGCACCAGCCCCAAGCAACCAGTATCGTGCATCGAACCTGGACTGGCGACTCGTTTCATAATGATATTATACATGTTTTAATGCCATTCTCCCAAATCATCCCACCCTCTCCCTCTCCCGAGGAATCCAAAAGACTGTTCAATACATCAGTGTCTCTCTTGCTATCTCATATACAGGGTTATTGTTACCATCTTTCTAAATTCCATATATATGCGTTAGTATACTGTATTGGTGTTTTTCTTTCTGGCTTACTTCACTCTGTATAATAGGCTCCAGTTTCATCCACCTCATTAGAACTGGGAGAAGGCAATGGCACCCTACTCCAGTACTCTTGCCTGGAGAATCCCAGTGACGGGGGAGCCTGGTGGGCTGCCGTCTATGGGGTCGCACAGAGTCGGACACAACTGAAGTGACACAGCAGCATTAGAACTGATTCAAATGTATTCTTTTTAATGGCTGAGTAATACTCCATTGTGTATATGTACCACAGCTTTCTTATCCATTCATCTGCTGATGGACATCTAGGTTGCTTCCATGTCCTGGCTATTATAAACCTTTCTTACATGTAATACACCTCCAAGAGTTTTAAAACTCCCAGTTGGATCCTTAAACTGGGGATAGTAAAATTCCAAGTTCTATAAAAAGCATTTTAGAAGAGTGTGATATCTTTTTTAAAAAAAGTGATTTACTTTTTGTGTTTGCATAGGCCAGACACTACATAAATTTCTATTCTTGTCCATGAAGGACATTACATCATCAGATGTCATAAACTTCAACTGCAGCAACATAGCTGTAAGTTAGCAATTTTTTAGACCCACAGTTGTGAAATACTAGTTTTCTAGTAATCTGTAAAATTATAGATACTTTTAAAACTCCATATCTACAGAGTCATAGAATTTCCTCTTGTTAGCACAATTGAGTGGTTCACACATACACATACACACTCACATACACACATACACATATGTGCACACTCTCCGTAAACACTCCTTTCAGCTGGTAGATTCCTATAAGTAATTCATTAACTTCAAAGTTCTCCTTGGTGGTCTAGGTGAAACCTCATGGACAATAACACCTGGATGACCAGCTACACTGAAAGATTAGATTTCACCCTGGTGGGAATCTTCAGTCAATCACAACACCCTACTCTCCTTTGTTTGGTCATTTCTGTGGTTTTCCTGATGGCCTTGTCTGGAAATATCATTCTGATGTTTTTGATATATTCTGATGCTCACCTCCACACCCCCATGTACTTTTTCATCAGTCAGCTGTCTTTCATGGACATGATGTACATTTCTGTTACTGTACCTAAGATGCTCATGGACCAGATCACAGGTGTAAATAAGATCTCAGTTCCTGAATGTGGGATTCAGATGTTCCTCTATGTGACACTAGCAGGTTCAGAATTTTTCCTTCTAGCCTCCATGGCCTGTGATCGCTACATGGCCATTTGCCATCCTCTCCATTACCCTGTCCTCATGAACCACAGGGTGTGTCTCTTCCTGGCATCTGGCTGCTGGTTTCTGGGCTCAGTGGATGGCTTCTTGTTTACTCCCATCACCATGACCTTCCCCTTCTGCAGATCCCGGGAGATCCATCATTTCTTCTGTGAAGTTCCTGCTGTATTAAAGCTTTCCTGCTCAGACACCTCCCTCTATGAGATTTTCATGTACCTGTGTTGTGTCCTCATGCTCCTCATTCCTGTGACAATCATTTCAGGCTCTTATTACTTTATCCTCCTCACCATTCACAGGATGAACTCAGCAGAGGGTCAGAAGAAGGCATTTGCAACTTGTTCCTCCCACATGACTGTGGTCATCCTCTTTTATGGGGCTGCCATATACACATATATGCTTCCCAACTCCTACCACACACCTGAGAAGGACATAATGGTATCTGTCTTTTACACCATACTCACTCCTGTACTAAACCCTTTAATCTATAGTCTAAGGAATAAGGATGTTATGGGGGCTCTGAAGAAAATGTTGAACATGGGAATTGTTTTTCAAGAAACTATAAAGTAAGAAACTTTGTATTAATTTGTTTTGCCTTCTCTTTACATTTCGTAAGTTTAGATTCTTATGCCAACAGCACTGCTTAGAATTTTATACTATGATATCTCATTTTCACACCTTTTTAGAGAAGTCCTTCCTTGAATGAGAAAACTCTCAAATTCTCCAATCCTTCTCCACTCAAAATGCATTATACAATTATACTGTATCAATGTTATTTACTGAAGCTGATAACTGCACTATGACTTTGTAGATGAATATATATATTCTTTGGAAACCCATAATAACAATGTTTAAAGGAAAAAAGTTACAAGATGCTTTGAAATTGATTAAATGGGGGATAATGAAGCAAAACCTATAGAATATTAACAACTGGGGATTCTGAGGAAAGGATATGTGGTTTGTACTATTCTTATTTGTGCTACTTTTCTATAAATAAACACTTACTCAACATAAACAGCTAAAGTATCAATCCTCACTCCTTTATTGAATTTGTCTTCTGCTTTGTGGCAATGTAAATGGCATAATACCTAAGAAAACATGCTCATTTTAATGTGGTTAATTATTACTGAGATAATCCTGTCTCTGCCCAACTTTATATGGCCTTCTTTGTTCCACGTGGGTGAATTCTGAAGGCATTTAGTGGAGGTTAATTGTTCTCTGCAAGTAGTAGGTTTAGAATGCAGAACTGCACAAAGGACAGAGGGAAATATATAAATTCAAAGTGGCAGAAAGATTTAGAGAAGAAACCTCCATGGGGTGGCATCTGAACCAAGTTTTGAAGTATGTAATTTATTACACAAAAAGAGGCAGGATATAAAAAAAAAAAAAAAGAGGCAGGATATCAAATTTCAAACTCATTTATTCAATTATTCAATTAATATTTCCTATACTATACCATAATCCAAAATAAAAGCTAAATGAGAGTAAAATCTGACTACTACATGGCTGCTGTTCCCAAGGGATCTGGATCTGTAGCTGTAGTTTCACACACAAATGGGTGCTATAAAGTATTTGCTGTGTCTTGATGTTCATGAAGAATGGGCACAGCTCATAGATATCAGTTCTATCTGTGACATGTAAGTTGGGTAAAATAAAAGGTTGAGAGCAGCCCCTGGAATTCAGTGTTGAATGGTGACCAGATGTTAACTTCAGATGAGTATAAACAACTGGAGGGAGGGAGGGGATTGTTCAAGGACACAGAAAAAGAAGAGCACAAACGTCAGACAGTTTACCAAGGAGGAGAGGAAAATGTTCCAATGGCTCCTCCTTTCCTGCCTTACTTTATAGACTAATTTCTTGACCTTCTGTGATCCAGTTTTACAAATATCAACCAAACAATGAGATTATTCTTTGTGAAATGTTAAATCAGTGGAAATCAACTGGGAAGTTTAACATTGAGATGGGGAGATGAGGTGAGTGAGAATGAGAATTGAATGGTGTTTTGTTACTACTATTCAGCTGCTAAGTCATGTCTGATTCTTTGTGACCCCGTGGACTGCAGCACATCAGGATTCCTTGTCCTTCACTATCTCCTGGAGTGTGTTCAAACTCAAATCCATTGAGTTGGCGATGCTACCAACCATCTCATCCTGTCACTCCCTTTACCTCTTGCCCTCAATCTTTCCCAGAATCAGGGTCTTTCCCAACGAGTCAGCTCTTTGCATCAGGTGGCCAAAGTATTGGAGCTTTAGCTTCAGCATCAGTCCCTCCAATGAATATTCAGGATTGATTTCCTTTAGGATTCACTGGTTTGATATTCTTGCAATCCAAGAGACTCTCAAGAATCTTCTCAAGTCCCACAGTTTGAAAATATCAATTCTTCAGGCTCAATCTTCTTTATGATCCAATTCACATCCATGGCCTTTTCTGATAGCTCAGTTGGTAAAGAATCCGCCTGCAATGCAGGAGACACTGGTTCGATTTCTGGGTCCGGAAGATCCTCTGGAGAAGGGTAGGCTACCCACTCCAGTGTTCTTGGGTTTCCCTTGTGGTTCAGCTGGTAAAAAATGCAGGAGACCTGGGTTTGATCCCTGGGTTGGGAAGATCCCCTGGAGAAGGAAAAGACTACACACTCCAGTATTCTGGCCTGGAGAATTCCACAGACTGTATAGTCCATGGAGTCACAGAAAGTCAGACACAACTGATCGACTTTCATTTTCACTTTTCTCATATCCATACATGACTGCTAGAAAATCATAGCTTTCACCATATGAACCTTTGTTGGCAAAGTGATGTCTCTGCTATTTAATACACTGTCTGAGTTTGTCATAGCTTTTCTTCCAAGGAGCAAACATCTTTTAATTTCATGGTTGCAGTCACCATCTGTAGTGATTTTGAAGCACAAGAAAATAAAATGGGTCACTGTTTTCACTTTTTCTCTTGTTATTTGGCATAAAGTGATGGAAAAAGATGCCATGAACTTAGTTTCTTGAGTACTGAGTTTTAAACGAGATTTTCCACTCTCCTCTTTCACCTTGATCAAGAGGCACTTTAATTCCTCTTCACGTTCTGCCATTAAGATAGTATCATCTGCATGCCTGAGGTTGTTTATATTTTTCCTGGAAATTGTGATTCTAGTTTGTAACTCATTCAACCTGACATTTTGCATGATGTACCCTGCATACAAATTAAATAAGCAGGGTTAAATTATACAGTCTTGACATACTCCTTTCCCAATTTTGAACCAGTTCATTTTTGCATGTCTGATTCTAGCCGTTGCTTCTTGACTTGACTACAGGTTTCACAGGAGAAATATGAGGTGGTCTGGTAGTCATATCTTTTTAAGAATTTCCCACAGTTTGTTGTGGTCCACACAGTCAAAGGCTTTATTGTTGTCAGTGAAGCAGAAGTAGATGTTTTCCTGGAATTCCCTTGCTTTCTCTATGATCTAGAGAATGTTGGCAATTTAATCTCTGGTTCCTCTGCCTTTTCTACACCCAGCTTATATATCTGGAGGTTGCTGGTTCTCAAACTGCTGAAGCCTAGTTTGAAGGATTTTGAGCAAGACCTCGCTAGCATGTGCGAGGTGCAATTTTAAGATAGTTTGAACATTCTTTAGCATTGCCCTTCTTTGGGACTGGGATGAAAACTGACCTTTTCCAGTCCTGTGGTGGCCACTGCTGCATTTTACAAATTTGCTGCTATATTCAGTGTAGCATTTTAACAGCATCATCTTTTAGGATTAGAAATAGCTCCGGAGGAATTCCATCACTTTCACTAACTTGGTATGTAGTAATGCTTTCTAAGGCCCACTTAACTTCACATTCTAGGATGTCTGGCTCTGGCTGAGTGGCCACACCATCGTGGCTATCTGGGTCATGAAGACCTTTTTTGTATAGTTTTTTCTGTGTATTCTTAATCTCTTCTGTTCACTAGGTCCTTATAATTTTTGCCCTTTATTGTGCCTATCCTTGCACAAAATTTCCCCTCACTATCTCCAATTTTCTTGAAGATACCTCTAGACTTTCCCATTCTATTTTTTTCTCTACTTCTTTGCATTGTTCACTTAATAAAGCTTTCTTATTTCTCCTTGATATTCTCTGGAGCTCTGTATTCAGATGGGTATATCTTTCCCTTTCTCCCTTGTCTTTTACTTATCTTCTTTTCTCAATTATTTGTAGAGCCTCCTCAGAAAACCATTCTGCCTTCTTGCATTTCATTTTCTTTGGGATGATTTTGGTCACTGCCTCCTGTACAATGTTATGAACCTCCATCATAGTTCTTCAGGCACTCCATCAACCAGATCTAATCCCTTGAATTTATTTGTCACCTCCACTGTATAATCATAAGGGATATGATTTAGGTCATATCTGAATGGTCTAGTGGTTTTCCCTACTTTCTTCAAATTAGGCCTGAATTTTGCAATAAGTCACTCATGATCTGAGCCACAGTGTAGGGAAAGATCAAATTAGCCACGATAGCATGTTCAGGCTCTCTCACCCCACATTTTATAAAGAAGGACTATGTAACAGCTGAGATCATTTATATCACTGTGCATGCACATCACAAGGAACTCACTTGGTCATGAGCTACTTTATGCTGTAGGGATATATGGGCTCCACCTAGAAAGAGGGGGAATTACTGCTGTAACACAGCTGTGTCCACTGGGTCAGCCACAAGATGAGAGAATATTGCGTGTCTGCTGCTACAACTGCTGTGTCAGCCAGGAGAGAATAAACGTGTCTGCAGTTCCTATGGTTCCTGGCTCCTCGAGTCTTCTTCTGACCTCTTAGCTCACTCCTTACCTGCCCTGGGTTCAGCAAATAGTGCAGACAATGTGAACAGCAGACAACTGCCATAACGTACAGAATCAGCAATACCACTGATGCAGCAAGCAGGGTCAGCAATATGCACAGTCATCTCTAGGTCTTGTTTTTGCTGACTGTATAGAGATTCTCCATCTTTGGCTCCAAAGAATATAATCAGTCTGCTTTCAGTGTTGATCATTTGGTGATATTCATGTCCAGAATTATCTCTTGTGTTGTTTCAAGAGAGTGTTTTCTATGACCAATGTGTTCTCTTGGCAAAACTCTGTTAGCCTTTGTTCTGCTTCACTGTGTACTCCAAGGTCAAGCTTACTTGTTTCTCCAGGTATCTCTTGACTTCCTACTTTTGCATTCCAATCCCCTATGATGAAAAAAATATCTTTTTTTGGCATTAGCTCTAGAATGTCTTGGAGGTCTTCATAGTACTATTCAACTTCAGCTTCTTGAGTGTTAGTGGTTGGGGCATAAACTTGGATTGCTGTGATGTTGAATGGTTTGCCTTGGAAATAAACCAAGATCATTCTATTGTTTTTGAGATCACACCCAAGTACTGCTTTTCAGACTATTTTATTGACTATGAAGGCTACTCCATTTCTTCTAGGGCATTCTTGACCACAGTGGTAAATATAATGGTCATTTGAACTAAATTCACCCATTCCCGTCCATTATTAATTCACTGATTCCTAGAACGTCAGTGTTCACTCTTGCCATCTCCTGCTTGACTATGCCCAATTTACCTTGATTCGTGGTCCTACCATTCCAGGTACCTATGCAATATTATTTTTTACTGCATCAGACTTTACTTTCACCACCAGACACACCCACAGCTAAGTGTCATTTCTGCTTTGGCCCAGCCTCTTCATTCTTTTTGGAGCTATTTCTCCTCCATTCCCCGGTATCTTATTGAGCATCTTCTGAGGCAGGAGTCTCATCTTCCATTGGCATATCTTCTTGCATTTTCATACTGTTCATGAGATTCTCAAGGCAAGAACACTGGAGTGGTTTGCCATTCCCTCCTCTGGTGGACTACATTTTCTCAGAACTCTCCTCTATGACCTATCCACTTTGGGTGACTCTGCATATCATGGCTCATAGCTTCATTGAATTACACAAGCCCCTTTGCCACAACAAGGCTGTGTTCTATGAAGGGGGAATAGTGTTTATCTATTAAGTGGCATGGATTATGCTTTGACAACAGAAGAATCCCAATGGAGAAGATTTGGAGTAAGAGGGGCCTTGTTGAACCTGTGGCATAAAGCCATAGACATGGTTGCATGTATTCTCATTTTCCAACTGGCTAATGTCCAGCTTGTGGTTTTAAAAATGCATATTCCTTTTCCCTCTTGATACAATTAATTAATGACTGTAAAATAAATATATCCCAGTGTTTTTGGAAACAATTTCAGAAAATAAGTTTGCAATATTTCTGTTGTAGTGAAAACAAATGGGTAAAATATGCATTCTGAATTTAAAGTAATTGAGAAGTGTATTCATTGCCCCTTAATTTGCTCAACTACAATAATCCACATTTGATAGCTCTATTTACAACATAAACATAGGGGACAAAATAAAACAAAATGTGGTGTGGAATTATATTCTTCCAAAGATTTTTTTCCCTCTACCAAACTGAAGAAAAGTGTTTAAAAGTGTATTTTAAGAAAATCAAATTATCTTTTTAGATAATGTGTCTGAAATACAATTTTCCAAAATCCCTACTAGTAATAATTTGTAAGAACGATGTAATGGAAAATTCTTCATAAAAATATCAATTATATATAATATTTAATAATCAGAATTCTTAGACACAGAGAACCAGTTGCTACTCAAAATTTCTTTTATATAGAGTTAAAAATTGAAATGGAAGAACTTTTGGCACTCAAATCCATTCGCTTACCATGCTACATAGGTAGCTGTCTTCTGAAGTTATTTAAAATTTTCAAACTTCTTATTTATTCATGTGCTTATGATAGGAATGACAGCATTTCACATTTGGGCAAATGAATCACTTAAATTCCATGTTAACAAGGTATCAGCCTTCTCCTTCTTATAAAGTACATAAAGGAATGTGATTGGAATTCTTCATCCAAATATAGGAATTAATCAACTTGGATTAAATAGAGAAGCATGCATCATTTTCATAAATCTTCTGCTTTCTTTAATGTGTTCAAAGAATGAAATCTGAAGAAACAGACGTTCTAAATCATTTTCTAAGAATGGCTAAAAGAAAGGGGTTTATTAAGCATAATTAGAGACATTAATTTGCCAACAAAGGTCCGTCTAGTCAAGGCTATGGTTTTTCCAGTGGTCATGTATGGATGTGAGAGTTGGACTGTGAAGAAAGCTGAGCGCCGAAGAATTGATGCTTTTGAACTGTGGTGTTGGAGAAGACTCTTGAGAGTCCCTTGGACTGCAAGGAGATCCAACCTGTCCATTCTGAGGGAGATCATCCCTGGGATTTCTTTGGAAGGGATGATGCTAAAGCTGAAACTCCAATACTTTGGCCACCTCATGCGAAGAGTTGACTCATTGGAAAAGACTGTGATGCTGGGAGGGATTGGAGGCGGGAGGAGAAGGGGACAACAGAGGATGAGCTGGCTGGATGGCATCACTGACTCGACGGACATGGATCTGAGTGAACTCTGGGAGTTGGTGATGGACAGGGAGGCCTGGCGTGCTGCGACTCATGGGGTCGAAAAGAGTCGGACACAACTGAGTGACTGAACTGAACTGAACTGAGAGACATTAAAACTGACGTGCATAGTTTTGATTGCCTTTTCACCTCTTAGGTTATTATTTGTAAACAAATGTTTTCTGTCTTGCTTGACAGTGTCTTTGAAAAATGTAGACCTCTATCTAATGTCATGACCAGAAATGTGGAGTCCTGTAATTCACACTTCTTTTTAAAGAAACAAATCAAACATTGACCTCCAACATGCTTTTTTAGCTCAGTAAGTTATTTCAAGTATCTTACTACTTCAGTGCATGGAACTGGATCATATTCCAAAAGATGGATTTGTCAGTAACTTTGAATTAAATAGCCTAATAATGGACTTGGTGATGCCATTGTTCAATCATAGTAACTGTTATTTGAAAAACAATTGTCTCATACAAACACCTTTCTTCACATATATTACTTTCAGAGGACAGAATCCCAAGTAAATCGGTTCAAATAATCAATGATTTTTGAATTTTAATACAAAGTATTAATCTGCATGCTATGAAATTCTAATTTATAATTTAGACTAACAAGCCCCCCACTTACTGAAAAGAAAGAGCATCGGTTTCATACATCCCCACTGTGTTGGCATTTCAATCCTGTCTTTCATACGTGGCTTATCTTCTATTTCTCTCTGTGATTAGAGTGTGCCACCTGTCCCTCTGCCTTCTAGATTGTTTGGCCAGTAGAGACTCCAGAAGGAGATTGAAGGGTAGCAGCAGACTCAGGTCTGAATACTGTTTCAGCACCTTCTCTGCTCACCTGTGACTGGCAGTGACCAAGTTCCTCCAGCTCGGGCCCAGCTCTCACCAGTGGTCCTACCCTCTGCAGCTTCAACTACTGTCGATCCTGGAAATGGTTAATTCTTCCATTGCTTCTTGGAACCAGGGTTGGAGAGAATTTCCTTTTGTTGATGTCTTTGAGTCATTCTCCATCCCTAGATAAAAATCTTTTCTACTTATATCCTGATGTAATTACTCATCAATATTAGCTACACTTTGCATGTTTTCCCCAACATATCAATTCAATTGAGGTTATGTCTTTGGATTTTTCTGACAAATTTTGATTTAGATTCTTTCCAAAGCTTTTTATTTAGCTTTTCCATGTTCATTGTTCTAGAGTATTTCTTGAGCTCTGAATTAGTTAATTAAAAGATTACACTTTTTGACTCCATTTCTGTCTGACTTATTTCATTTATGTACCATTATTATTAATCTTTTATTATATATGCAATGTCTTTCCAAAAAGTGAGATTTCAACATATGCCTATATTTTTCTGTGTTTTGTAGATTTTTATGGTGTCAATTATTTTTGGTTTGGAAATGCCTATTTTGTTTACAAAGGCCTTCTCCATTCTATTACTGTAGAAGTTGTCTTCTACATTCTTTTCAGGTTAAAAAAATACCTACAACTTTTTCATCAGCATGTAATATTTTTAGTATATTATGAGATAGACCTGCAATTTTATTTTTTCAATGTTATAGTACTAGAAATATTACCTTGTCAATGATTCAATTAATTTCCACATAAAACACACTCACACATTCATTTATCCCCACAACATACTGTGGCATATAAGGGACCCAGAATTTACTCAACTACCTTGTGGGTGGCTTCACAGCTAGTGGTATATTGAGAAGACCATATCAATGTTAACACATCATCCCCAAACTTCAGTAACAGCTGTGCTGCCTCAGCACAAACCAAGTCAGGGACACTTCTGACCAACCCTGTTTTTCAACAATGGTAACCAAAAGGACAGCATTTGCTGAAGAAGGAGGGGGCGGGGAAGCGGTATCCCAGAAATCAAATGAAGCTAGGGTTCTAAGCAAGGTGGAGGAATCTATGGTACTCACCTCAAGCCATTGCTTAACAAAGATGGATACTGAAAATTAATCATTATATTTGGAAATGTTAATGTCGTTGTGGCCTTTGGGAAGTGGACTCAGAGTAGGGATGGGTACAACAGTCTAATCAGAATGAATTTAAGAGAAAATGGGAGGAGAGGAATTAAAGAGGAAATGGCTTCATTCAGTGATGTTTCAGGGACCAGATACATACCCCATAGACAACAAGTCAACCTGTAGCTGTTTCACAAGGCCTATAGGGAGTTTTATTCAGGGAAAAGCTTCACATTGTATAACACCTGAAGATTCTAAACCCAGTGAATTATAGCTTTTCTTTACCTGGAACCTCTTTCCATGCTCCCCTTCATAGTGACATTACCTCTCAACTCTCACCACTTATCCAGTGTCAACTTCATTTTCTTCCCCAAATTTCTAGAAGACACTAACATCCTTCTCTCTGGGCCTCCTGTTTATCCTTTGCACTTGGAATACCCATCCTGCCTGTTCTCTCGTTTACATATATATTTTTCAGGTATGCCACCTGTCCCTCAGCATCAGCTTCACACCCTTCCCTAGAGAGCTCATCTATCCACAGAGTATCCTCTGGCCAGATCCCTCATCTAAGACTCCTTGTCCAGACTCCTTGACCAAAAGTATATACATCTGCTTGTCTGCCAGCAAGGTACTAGAAGACAGAATTCTTGTGGGTAATTTGTTCAGCTTTGACTCCATTTTCTTGCTTTCCTCTCAACTTCAGTGTTTATTAAGTGGATGAAGGAATTGTTCTTCAGAGAAAACTTGTTCTCTTAAAAGGTACCTCTTCATTGCTGTTAAGACCACATCAGTCTTGCTCTTCTGGGAATAAAATAGGCAGAGAAATGGAACATTTAAGATCTTTACCGCCCTCTCTTGCCAATGGAGATGGAGACATTAAGGCCTTGTATCTGAACTGGGCACTCACTGGTGAACTGGGACAGAGTATGTCCTGTGTCTCTGGGAATATTTTCAGAGTGCTCAGTGACCTCTCAGTGTTGAAATATCCTGGCCTTATTGGTCTCTCTGTCCTGTCATCTCTGTCTTCTGCAGCCAAATCCCCTGTTGACTATAAAGCAACCCTCCATCCGGTCAGCAGCTCTCAGTTAGGCAGCCTGTTGACAACGCATGCTCCCCTCAGGTTCTTTCCCTTCTCCAGTACTCCCTGTCTCTATAGAAAAATTCTCCTCCAGGCCTTGTGCTTGCTGTGTATGGTGGCTACCAGTCTTGGGAAGAGCTCTGAGCCCAATGCAGGTACATGAGCAGCCTTAGCATCCACACGGAGCAACTGTCCAGATCTTAGAGGAGGTGTTTGTCCAAGTCTCCCAACATCCATTTTACAGCAGTGAGAACAGGTCCCATGACTATCCAGATTGGAAAAGGAGCTACGTCAGGCCCTGAGGGCACCCATACTGGTCGGTCAATGCTGTCATCTAGTGGTTTTGAGGGTTAGTGCTGCTGATACTCCAGGCAAAGCCTGACTGTGCAACCTCCCAAGAGCAGCCTGTTTCTCAGAGAAAAATGCTGCAGGTAGGACTGAGAGTATTTTGTCCTAGTTCTATGTCTCTTCTCTTCTGAATTTCAAATTTCCAGCTGTTTCAAGGAAACTGTTTCCCTTAATTCGTGACTAAATCAACAATGTCCTTGGATTTCAAACCATTGCTTTCATAGCCTGTCTTTACCATTTATTCACTGAGTAAATTTAACAAATCATTGACCTCTCTTAGTCTCAAGTATTGGATGAAAAAATATCTCCTGTAAGACTTGGTTTCCTTAACTGTAAAAATGAGAACATATTCTTAATATATAGGTGTGTTGTAGGAATTTAATTTAATACTGCACATGAAAAGATTTTGAGGCTATTTAAAAATTACCCAAGTAGTATAAGCATCCACATTTAAAAGATCTAACCTAGTCTGTCCTGGACTCTCCTGAAATTTGGCCAAAGCCTTCATCTAAACCTCCTTGTCCAGGCTCCTTGACCAAAAGTATGTACATCTCATCTGCCAGTAAGGTACTAGGGGCAGAAGTCCTGCAGGTAATTTGTTCAGCTTTGACTCCGCTTCCTTGCTTTCCTCTCAACTTTATTATTTATTAAAAAGATGAAGGAACTGTTCTCCAGAGAAAACTTGTTCTCTTAAAAGGTACTCATCTGTCTTTATAAAAACACTAGGAAATCATCATTATTATTATTCCAGTCCCCTCCTTGGAGGAGACAGAATTGAAACGCAGGAAGTTGAAGTTACTTGCCCAAGGCCACCCTTCCAGCTTGTGCTCAGAAAGATCCAGAATCAGGGCAGCTCTTGAGCAGAAAGATGTTATCTTGTTGTCCACACAAAAACCACCAGTACTGTGAATTTTCATGGTCCTTATCCACCAAGCCCCGTACCTCCCCTATGTTTCCTTATTACCCTACATTGAATCAACCATACAACCTGACTTTGAAGGGAAAGGTAAGCCAGAAAATTTGAAATTTTTCTGAAATCATTGGTAGCATCTGTGAACCCATGCCCCAGTAAATCTTACTTCTGAGCCCCAGCAGTGCTCAACACTTGTAGCAGAATTTTCTTTTATTTCAGCACTAGGTTTAATTCAATTAAAATCATATCCACTTCATTTTTTTCTTCAGTATTAAAGAAAAAAAACTGAACAAAATAGATGGATAACACAGATAAAGGAGATCCATATTTTCTGTCCAACCTTGGCAGATGTGAACTGTGTATCTTTAGGACTGCACAGTTGATGCGATTTCTCTTGAATGTCCCCTCATCTCCAAAATGAGATAGAATCTGTGTTTTATGCAACATACCTGATGTGAAGAGCAGACTCTTTGGAAAAGACCCTGATGATGGGAAAGATTGAGGGCAAGAGGAGAAGGGGGCGACAGAGGATGAGATAGTTGGATGGCATCACTGACTCAATGGATGTGAATTTGAGCAAACTCAGGGAGATAATGAAGGACAGGGAAGCCTGGGGTGCTGCAGTTCATAGGGTCGCAAAGAGTCGGACACCACTTAGCAACTGAACAACAACAACAAGTGTGCTATTCCATTGTATACAATTTAATGTTACTCAGCCAAAAAATGAACAAAATTGGGTCATTTGTGGTGATGTGGGTGAACTTGAATATGTCATACAGAGTGCAGTAAATCAGAAAGAGAAAAGGAAGCATTGTATATTACCATAACACACATATATGGAATCTAGAAAAATACTAGATGAACCTATTTTCAGGGCAGGAAAAAAGACACAGACGTAGAGAACTAATTTGTGGACACAAGAAGCAAAAGAGAGGGAAGAACAAATTGAGAAAGGTAGCATTGATATATATATTGTACCATGTGTAAAATAGATAGCTACTGAGAAGTTGCAGTAGAGCACAGGAGCTCAGCTCAGTGCTCTGTGTTGACCTAGAGGAGTGGAATGGTGAAGTGAAAGGAAAGCTCAAGAGGGAGGGGATATATGTATACATATAGCTGATTCACTTTGTTGTATAGAAAAAACTAACAAACATTGTAAAGCAATTATACTCCAAATAAATAAATGAATAATGATCTACATAAAGAAAAATCTTTAAAAAAATGGAACCTAATATTAATTAGTGATAAAATATTACTGTTTAGAAATTTAGTCATCAATATATTTTGTTTTCATTTTCTCCATGTGTGCCAAGTTACTTCAGTGGTGTCCGACTCTGTGTGACCCTATGGACTGTAGCTTGCCAGGTTTCTCAAGGCAAAGATACTGGAATGGGTTGTCATGCCCTTCTCCAGGAATCTTCCCAACCCAGGATCAAACCCATGTCTCTTACATCTACTGTGTTGACAGGCAGATTCTTTACCACTAGCACAACATGCAGAGGAAGCAATGGCACCCCACTCCAGTACTTTTGCCTAGAAAATCCCATGGATGGAGGAACCTGGTAGGCTGCAGTCCATGGGGTCGCTAGAGTTGAACACGACTGAGTGACTTCACTTTCACTTTTCACTTTCATGCATTGGAGAAGGAAATGGCAACCCACTCCAGTGTTCTTGCCTGCAGAATCCCAGGGACGGGGAAGCCTGGTGGGCTGCCGTCTATGGGGTTGCACAGAGTCGGACACGACTGAAGTGACTTAGCAGCAGCAGCAGCAGCAGCATAACATGGGAAACCACTTTTTTCCCCATAATATTTATTATTTAATGATGACACGGAGAATGCAAAGTATACAAAATGTTGCAAAGTATAAGCCAAAATTACTTTCTTTCCTTATTAAGATCAATCTTAGTGCTGTACTTTTCACAGTAGAACCCTCTTAAATCCTGAGCATATTTACAGAATGTAATCTTAGCAAATTCATTTCATAAGAAAAAAAAAAGAAAGATGGAAATCTTACCATGTGAGACAATAGAGTTAGAGCTAACAGGTATTATGCCTAGTTAAATAAGTCAAAGAGAAATACTGTTTGATCTTACTTCTACATGGGATCTAAAACAAAAACAAAAATATAAACTCATAGGAAAGGAGATCAGATTTGTTGTTATCAGAGGTGCATGGGGGCAGAAATCGGTTGAAGAGAGTCAAAAGGAACAAGAAAAATAAGTGCCAGGAATGTAATACACACACCAACAATATTTATGACAGTAGTTAACACTGTTGTATGGTTCTTGTATGGTGTCTGGATTCTCCAGACAACAATATTAGAGTGGGTTTCTATTTCCTACTCCAGGGGATCTTCCTGACCCACAGATTGAACCCACATCTCTTACATCTCCAGTATGGCAGGCTAGTTTTTTACCATCACTGCCACCTGGGAAGTCCCTCATATGATGAAAACCTATACTCTAAGAATTATAATACATTGATGAAGGAAATTGAAGATGGTATAAAGAAATGAAAGATACTCCATGTTCTTGGATAAGCAGAATTAATATCGTTAAATGGCCATATTTCCCAAAGCAATCAAAATTTAATTCTATCGTATCAGAAATGCCCTTGGACATTTTTACAGAAATAGAGTAAATAATCTTGAAATTCATATGGGGTCACATAAGATCCCAAATTACTAAAGCAATCTTGATTTAAAAAAAAAAAAAAAAGAACAAATCTGGAAGTATCATGTACCCAGACTTCAGAATGTTCTATAAAGCTACAGTAATCAAAAGAGTATGGCAGTGGCACAAAGTATCCATATAGAGCAATGAAACAGAAGAAAGAGCTCAGAAATAAACCCACAGACCTATGGTCAATTAATTTACAACAATAGAGGCAAGAATACACAATGGAGAAAAGACAGTCTCTTCAATAATTGATACTGGGAAAATTAGACAGCTATGTGAATAGCAATGAAATTAGAACATTTCCTCACACCACATTAAAAAAAGAAAAAAAGTCAAGTTTGATTAAAGTCCTAAATTTAAGACCTAAAATCATAAAACTCCTAGAAAAAAAATGGGCAAAACACTCTGACATAAATTATAGCAATATATTTTATATTTGTCTCTTAAGGAAAAATAAATGAAAGCAAAAGTAAACAAATGGAAGCTAATAAAAAAGGAGGGAGGCTCAAGGGGGAAGGGATATATGCATAATTATAGCTGGTTCATGCTGTGCTATGGCAAAAACTAACACATATTGTAAAAATTTTAAAAATAATAATAAGTAAAACTTCACAAAACAAAAACACAAACTAAAAACTGGGAGAAAATTTTTGCAAATGATATGACCTACAAGGGATTAATATACAAAATAAATAAACATCTCACACAAGTTAATACAAAAAAAAAATGACTCAATAAAATAAGTGGGCAGAATAGACATTTTTTTCTGAGAAGACATATAGATGGGCAACAGGCACATGAAAATATGCTCAACATTGCAAATTATTAGAGAATGCAAATCCAAACACACAGTGAGACACCACATCACACCTGTCCAAATGGCTATCAACAAAAAATCTACAAATAACAAATGGTAAGGATATAAAGAAAAAGGAATATGTGAACACTTGTTGGGAATGTAAATTGTATCATATGGAAAAAAAGTATGGATGTTCCTCAAAAAAACTAAAAATAGAACTACCATATGAGCCAGAAATTCTATCCCTGGGTATATATCTAAAAACATGAAAACAATATTCTAAAAGTATACATGTACTTGTGTTCATAGCAGTACTATTTATGATAGCCCAGATAGACAAGCTATCTATATAACGGGTGAATTTAACTCAGATGACCATTATATCCACTACTGTGGGCAAGAATCCCTTAGAAGAAATGGAGTAGCCATCATAGTAAATAAAAGAGTCTAAAATTCAGTACTTAGATGCAATCTCAAAAATGACAGAAAGATCTCCGTTGATTTCCAAGGCAAACCATTCAATATAACAGTAATTGAAGTCTATGCCCTGACCAGCAATGCTGAGGAAGCTGAAGTTGAATGGTTCTATGAAGACCTAAGAGACCTTTTAGAACTAACACCAAAAAAAGATTTCCATTTCATTATAGAGGACTGGAATGCAAAAGTAGGAATTCAGGAAACACCTGGAGTAACAGGCAAATTTGGCCTTGGAGTACAAAAAGAAGCAGGGCAAAGGCTAATAGAGTTTTTCCAATAGAACACACTGTTCATAGCAAACACCCTCTTCCAACAGCACAAGAGAAGACTCTACACCTGGACATCACCAGATGGTCAACACCAAAATCAAATTGATTATATTCTTTGCAGCCAAAGATGGAGAAGCTCTATACAGTCAGCAAAAACAAGACTGGGAGCTTATTGTGGCTCAGATCATGAACTCCTTATTGTCAAATTCAGACTTAAATTGAAAAAAGTGGGGAAAACCACTAGACCATTCAGATATGACCTAAATTAAATTCATTAGGAGTATACCGTAGAAGTGAGAAATAGATTTAAGGGACTAGATCTGATAGGCAGAGTGCCTGAAGAACTATGGATGGAGCTTCATAGCATTGTACAGGAGACAGGGATCAAGACCATCCTCAAGAAAAAGAAATCCAAAAAAGCAAAATGGCTGTCTGAGGAGGCCTTACAAATAGTTGTGAAGAAGAAGAGAAGTGAAAGGCAAAGGAGAAAGAGAAAGATACACCCATTTGAATGCAGAGTTCCAAAGAATAGCAAGGAGAGATAAGAAAGCCTTCCTCAGAGGTGGGAAAGACTAAAGATCTTTTCAAGAAAATTAGAGATAACAAAGAATATTTCAGGCAAATATGGGCTCAATAAAGGACAAAAATGGTATGGACCTAGCAGAGCAGAAGATATTAAGAAGAGGTGTCAAGAATACACAGAAGAATTATACAAAAAAGATCTTCATGACCCAGATAATCACAATGGCGTATTCACCTAGTGCCAGACATCCTGGAATGTGAAGTCAAGTGGGCCTTAGGAAGCGTCACTACAAACAAAGCTAGTGAAGGTGATGGAATTCCAGTTGAGCTATTTCAAATCGTAAAAGATGATGCTGTGAAAGTGCTGCACTCATTATGCCAGCAAATGTGTAAAACTCAGCAGTGGCCACAGGACTGGAAAATGTCAGTTTTCATTACAATCCCAAAGAAGGGTAATGCCAAAGAATGCTCAAACTACTGCACAATGGCACTCATCTCACATGCTAGTAAAGCAATACTCAAAATTCTCCAAGCCAGGCTTCAATAATACATGGACCATGAACTTCCAGACTTGAAGCTGGTTTTAGAAAAGGCAGCAGAACCAGAGATCAAATTGCCAACATCCGCTGGCTCATGGAAAAAGCAAGAGAGTTCCAGAAAAACATATATTTCTGCTTCATTGACTATGCCAAAGTCTTTGACTGTGTGGATTACAACACACTGTGGAAAACTATGAAAGAGATGGGAATACCAGACCACCTGACCTATCTCTTGAGAAATCGTATGCAGATCAGGAAGCAACAGTTAGAACCGGACATGGAACAACAGACTGGTTCCAAATAAGAAAAGGAGTACATCAAGGCTGTATATTGTCACCCTGCTTATTTAACTTATATGCAGAGTACATCATGAGAAACCCTGGACTGGATGAAGCACAAGCTGAAATCAAGGTTGCAAGGATAAATATCAATAACCTCAGATTCACAGATGATGCCACCCTTACAGCAGAAAGCAAAGAAGAACTAAAGAGCCTCTTGATTAAAGGGAAAGAGGAGAGTGAAAAAGTAGGCTTAAAACTCAATATTCAGAAAACTATTATCATGACATCCGGTCCCATCACTTCAAGGGAAATAGATGGGGAAACAGTGGAAACAGTGACAGACTTTCTTTTTTGGGGATCCATAATCACAGTAGATGGTGACTGCAGCCATGAAATTAAAAGACACTTGCTCCTTGGAAGAAAAGTTATGATCAGCCTAGAGAGCATATTAAAAAGCACAGACATTATTTTGCCAACAAAGGTCTGTCTAGTCAAGGCTATGGTTTTTCCAGTGGTCATGTATGGATGTGAGAGTTGGACTGTGAAGAAGGCTGAGCACCAAAGAATTGATGCTTTTGAACTGTGGTGTTGGAGAAGACTCTTGAGAGTCCCTTGGACTGCAAGGAGATCCAACCAGTCCATTCTGAAGGAGATCAGCCCTGAATGTTCATTGGAAGGACTGATATTGAATCTGAAACTCAATACTTTGGCCATCTGATGCAAAGAATTTAAAAGACCCTGGTTTGGGGAAAGATTGAAGGCAGGAGGAGAAGGGGCCAATAGAGGATGAAGTGGTTGGATGGCATCACCTACTCAGTGAACATTAGTTTGTGTAAACTTTGGAAGTTGGTGATGGACAGAGAGGCCTGACGTGCTGCAGTCCACGGGGTCACAAAATGTCGGACATCACTGAGCAACTGAACCGAATTAAACTGAGATAGAGAAGCAACCTAAATGTCCATCAGTTCAGTTCAGTTCATTCGCTCAGTCACATCCGACTCTATGCGACCCCATGAGTCACAGCACGCCAGGCCTCCCTGTCTATCACCAACTCCTGGAGTTCACTCAAACTCATGTCCATCTAGTCGGTGATGCCATCCAGCCATCTCATCCTCTGTCATCCCCTTCTCCTCCTGCCCCCAATCCCTCCCAGCATCAAGGTCTTTTCCAATGAGTCAACTCTTCACATGAGGTGGCCAAAGTATTAGAGTTTCAGCTTTAGCATCAGTCCTTCCCATTGAACACTCAGGACTGACTCCTTTAGCATGAACTGGTTGGATCTCCTTGCAGTCCAAGGGACTCTCAGGTCTTCTCCAACACCAGAGTTCATAAGCATCAATTCTTTGGCACTCAGCTTTTTTCATCCATACATGATCACTGGAAAAACCATAGACTTGACTAGACGGACCTTTGTTGGCAAAGTAATATCTCTGCTCTCAATATACTGTCTAGGTTGGTCATAACTTTCCTTCCAAGGAGTAAGCGTCTTTTAATTTCACGGCTGCAATTACCATCTTCAGTGATTTTGGAGCCCCAAAAAACAAAGTCTGACACTGTTTACACTGTTTCCCCATCTATTTCCCATGAAGTTATGGGACCAGATGCCATGATCTTCATTTTCTGAATGTTGAGTTTTAAGCCAACTTTTTCACTCTACTCTTTCACTTTCATCAAGAGGCTTTTTAGTTTCTCTTCACTTTCTGCCATAAGGGTGGTGTCATCTGCATATCTGAGGTTATTGATATAAACGTCCATCAACATATGAGTGAAAAATAGAAAATGTGTTGAAGTGGAGACAAGAGGATAGAGATAGAAAGCCCAAAATTGATGTCTCCCCAAAACTATGGTATTTTCCAGATGCTAGTGAGGGACCTCTGATAACCAGGTAGATGACAGGAATCCTCAAGTGATCAGTAGGACTTGGAGGGGATCAAGTGGAGAGAAGTGGAGTCCAGAAGGGACCAATGCACCTAAAGGCTGGGTAAAGGAGGGAAAGGGAGAAGTTCACGTGCCTGAAGAGATGTGTTTAACTCTGGGATATTGGTTAGGTAGGGGCTACATTTGAGGGTCAGAGGATCGGAGGGAATGTGCTTGATGTTCCCCCACACCCACTCAGCCCTGGAGAGCCTGCTGAGGCATGAGTCCTTATCCTCCACACCCAGAGGTCAGAGGCACTCTGGAGCCCCCTCAGCTGGGCTGAGACTGGGCCCTAGCCCCCACCCACACCCAAGGCCATTTCCAGTGGTATGGGTCCTAATCCTAAACCCATTCCCACTTAAGCCCTGTCCCACCTAAGCCCTGCCCCCTACAGCCAAGTTTCTTTGTTTTTTGTTTTTTGGGTTTTTTTTTTTTTGCCTTTTGTTCTTTTCATTACATGCTATTAGATTTCAGTTTTACTGCTGCCATGATTGTTTCATACATATTCTTATTTTTTCTAATATATACGTCAATTTTCAAAACTTATTTTCTGTTTTATTCTTTGCTACTGTTCTGTATCTGTTTTTTTTTTTTTTTTTCTACATTATGGTACTTATGGGATCTTGGTTCATGGGCTGCAGATCAGGCCTGAACTCTTATGATAGAATCATAATGTACAAACCACTTGACTATCAGAGAACCTTAGGCCCCAAGGAATATTAACTGGAGTGAGGTATCACAGAAGTCCACGTCTCAACAAACAAGATCCAGCTCTACACAACTGCCTGCAAATCCACTGCTAGAAACCGCAGGTCCAACAACTAGTAACACAGAACACAGTTATACCCATAAAAGAAAATGAGATGATAGAAAGATATGTTACAGATGAAGGGCCAGGATAAAAGCCTAAAACCCCCAATAAATGAAGAGGAAATAGACAACCTATCTGAAAAAGAATTTAGAGTAATTATAGTAAAGATGTTACAAACCTTGAAATTAGAATGGAGAAAATGCAAAAACATTTAATAAGATTCTAGAAGAACTAAAGAATAAGCAAACTGTGATGAACAGCACAATAACTGAAATTAAAAATACTTCAGAAGGAATCAATTAATTGCAGAATAACTGAGACAGAAAAATGGATAAGTGAATTGGAAGATAAAATGGTGGGAATAACTGTTGAGCAAAATGAAGAAAAAAAGAACGAAAATAATTGAGGACAGACTCAGAGAACCCTGAGACAGTATTAAACACAGCACTATTTGGACTATAGGTGCCTCAGAAGAAAAAGAGAATGGGTGTGAGAATATATTTGGAGATAGTAGAAAACTTTCCTAACATGGGAAAGGAATAGACACACAAGTACAGAAAGAACAGAGAATCCTTTACAGGATTCTAGGAGAAACACACAAAAACAAATATTAATCAAATTAACAAAAATTAAATACAGAGAATAAATATGAAAAGCAGTAATGGAAAAACAAACAAACAAAAAATAGCATACAGGGGAATCCCTATAAACATATCAGTTGATTTTTCAGCAGAAAGTCTGCAAGCCAGAAGGTCTGCAGGCATGATATATTTAAAATGATGAAAGGAGGAAAAAACCTACAACCAAGATTGCACTACCCAGCAAGTATCTCATTCAGATTTGACAAAGAAATCAAAAGTTTACAGACAAGCAAAAGCTAAGAGAATTCAGCACTACCAAACCAGTCTTACAATAAACACTTGTCTAGGCAGAACACAAAAGAGAAGAAAAAAACCTAACAAAAACAAACAAAAAACAATTGAAAGTGAAAGTGAAAATGTCAGTTGCTCAGCTATGTCTGACTCTTTGCAACCCCATGGACTGTAGCCCACCAGACTCCTCTGCCCATGGGATTTTCCAGGCAAGAATAGTGGAATGTGTTGCCACTCCCTTCTCCAGGCCATCTTCTCAAGCCAGGGACTGAACTTAGATTCCTGCATTGCAAGCAGATTCTTTACCATCTGAGCTAAGAAAATGGAAATAGAAACATGCATATCAATAATTACCTTAAATATAAATAGATTAAATGCCCCAACCAAAGACACAAACTGTTTCAATGGACACAAAAACAAGACCTGTATATATGCTGCTTACAAGAGACCCACTTCAGACCTAGGTATAAATACAGATTGAGAATGAGGGGATGGAAAATGATGTTCGATGCAAATGGAAATATTAAAAAAGCCAGAATAGTAATACTCATATAGACAAAATAGAATTTAAAATAAAAAATGTTAGAAGAGATAAGGAAGGGCATTACATAATGATCAATGGATCAATTCGAGAAGAAAATATAGTAACTATAAATATCAGTTCAGTTCAGTTCAGTTGCTCAGTCGTGTCCGACTCTTTGGAACCCCATGAATCGCAGCACGCCAGGCCTCCCTGTCCATCACCAACTCCCGGAGTCCACTCAGACTCACGTCCATCAAGTCAGTGATGCCATCCAGCCATCTCATCCTCTGTCGTCCTCTTCTCCTCCTGCCCCCAATCCCTCCCAGCATCAGAGTCTTTCCCAATGAGTCAACTCTTCACATGAGGTGGCCAAAGTATTGGAGTTTCAGCCTCAGCATCATTCCTTCCAAAGAAATCCCAGGACTGATCTCGTTCAGAATGGACTGGTTGGATCTCCTTGCAGTCCAAGGGACTCTCAAGAGTCTTCTCCAACACCACAGTTCAAAAGCATCAATTCTTCGGTGCTCAGCCTTCTTCACAGTCCAACTCTCACATCCATACATGACCACAGGAAAAACCATAGCCTTGACTAGATGGACCTTTGTTGGCAAAGTAATGTCTCTGCTTTTGAATATGCTATCTAGGTTTGTCATAACTTTCCTTCCAAGGAGTAAGTGTCTTTTAATTTCATGGCTGCAATCACCATCTGCAGTGATTTTGGAACCCCAAAAAATAAAGCCTGACACTGTTTCCACTGTTTCCCCATCTATGAAGTGATGGGACCCGATGCCATGATCTTCGTTTTCTGAATGTTGAGCTTTAAGGCAACTTTTTCACTCTCCACTTTCACTTTAATCAAGAGGCTTTTGAGTTCCTCTTCACTTTCTGCCATAGGGTGGTGTCATCTGCATATCTGAGGTTATTGATATTTCTCCCGGCAATCTTGATTTCAGCTTGTGCTTCTTCCAGTCCAGCGTTTCTCATGATGTACTCTGGGTGGAAGTTAAATAAGCAGGGTGACAATATACAGCCTTGACGTACTCCTATTCTTATTTGGAACCAGTCTGTTGTTCCATGTCCAGTTCTAACTGTTCCTTCCTGACCTGCATACAGATTTCTCAAGAGGCAGGTCTGGTATTCCCATTTCTTTCAGAATTTTCCACAGTTTATTGTGATCCACACGGTCAAAGGCTTTGGCATAGTCATTAAAGCAGAAATAGATGTTTTTCTGGAACTCTTTTGCTTTTGTCATGATCCAGCGGATGTTGGCAATTTGATCTCTGGTTCCTCTGCCTTTTCTAAAACCAGCTTTAACATCAGGAAATTCACAGTTCACATACTTCGGAAGCCTGGCTTGGAGAATTTTGAGCATTACTTTACTAGCGTGTGAAATGAGTGTAATTGTGTAATAGTTTGAGCATTCTTTGGCATGGCCTTTCTTTGGGATTGGAATGAAACTGACCTTTTCCAGTCCTGTAGCCACTGCTGAGTTTTCCAAATTTGCTGGCATATTGAGTGAAGCACTTTCACAGAATCATCTTTCAGGATTTGAAAGAGCTCAACTGGAATTCCATCACCTCCACTAGCTTTGTTCATAGTGATGCTTTCTGAGGCCCACTTGACTTCACATTCTAGGATGTCTGGCTCTAGGTGAGTGATCACACCATCATGATTATCTGGGTCATGAAGATCTTTTTTGTACAGTTCTTCTGTGTATTCTTGCCACCTCTTAATATCTTCTGCTTTTTAGGTCCATACCATTTCTGTCCTTTATCGAGCCCATCTTTGCATGAAATGTTCCCTTGGTATCTCTAATTTTCTTGAAGAGATCTCTAGTATTCCCCATTTTGTTGTTTTCCTCTATTTCTTATCTCTTCTTGCTATTCTTTGGAACTCTGCATTCAGATACTTATATCTTTCCTTTTCTCCTTTGCTTTTTGCTTCTTTTCTTTTCACAGCTATTTGTAAGGCCTCCCCAGACAGCCATTTTGCTTTTTTGCATTTCTTTTCCATGGGGATGGTCTTGATCCCTATCTCCTGTACAGTGTCACGAACCTCTTTCCATAGTTCATCAGGCACTCTATCTATCAGATCTAGGCCCTTAAATCTATTTCTCACTTCCATTTTATAATCATAAGGGATTTGATTTAAGTATACCTGAATGGTCTAGTGGTTTCCCCTACTTTCTTCAGTTTAAGTCTGAATTTGGTAATAAGGAGTTCATGATCTGAGCCACAGTCAGCTCCTGGTCTTGTTTTTGCTGACTGTAGAGAGCTTCTCCATCTTTGGCTGCAAAGAATATAATCAATCTGATTTCGGTGTTGACCATCTGGTTATGTCCATGTGTAGAGTCTTCTCTTGTGTTGTTGGAAGAGGGTGTGTTCCACGACCAGTGCATTTTCTTGGCAAAACTATATTAGTCTCTGCCCTGCTTCTTTCTGTATTCCAAGGCCAAATTTGCCTGTTACTCCAGGTGTTTCTTGACTTCCTACTTTTGCATTCCAGTCCCCTATAATGAAAAGGACATCTTTTGGGGGTGTTAGTTCTAAAAGGTCTTGTAGGTCTTCATATAACCATTCAACTTCAGCTTCTTCAGTGTTACTGGTTGGGGTATAGACTTGGATTACTATGATATTGAATGGTTTGCCTTAGAAATGAACAGAGATCATTCTGTCATTTTTGAGATTGCATCCAAGTACTGCATTTCGGACTCTTTTGTTGACCATGATGGCCACTCCATTTCTTCTGAGGGATTCCTGCCCACAGTAGTAGATATAATGGTCATCTGAGTTAAATTCATCCATTCCAGTCCATTTGAGTTCGCTGATTTCTAGAATGTCGACATTCACTCTTGCCATCTCTTGTTTGACTATTTCCAATTTGTCTTGATTCATGGACTTGACATTCCAGGTTCCTATGCAATATTGCTCTTTACAGCATCGGACCTTGCTTATATCACCAGTCACATCCACTGCTGGGTATTGTTTTTGCTTTGGCTGCATCCCTTCATTCTTTCTGGAGTTATTTCTCCACTGATCTCCAATAGCATCTTGGGTACCTTCCAACCTTGGGAGTTCATCTTTCAGTGTCCTACCTTTTTGCCTTTTCATACTGTTTATGGGGTCAAGGCAAGAACACTGAAGTGGTTTACCATTCCCTTCTCCAGTGGACCACATTCTGTCAGATCTATCCGCCATGATCTGCCCGTCTTTGGTGGCCCTCAGGGGCATGGCTTAGTTTCACTGAATTAGACAAGGCTGTGGTCCTAGTGTAATTAGATTAACTAGTTTTCTGTGAGTATGGTTTCAGTGTGTCTGCCCTCTGATGCCCTCTTGCAACACCTATTGTCTTACTTGGGTTTCTCTTACCTTAAGCGTGGAGCATCTCTTCATGGCTGCTCCAGCAAAGCACAGCCACTGCTCCTTTCCTTGGACGAGGGGTATCTCCTCACTGCTGCCCTTCCTGACCTTCACGACTGGAGACAATGGGCCCGGCCCGGCTGGCAGATGGGGCACTCACTGCCCTCAGCACAGAGCTCACACAGCACGGCCTGTTGGCACGGAGGCACTGCTCGGTTCTGCTCCTGACACTTAAGGCATTTCACCGACTGCATGTGGAAAACGGCCTGCGGAGGAAGGGATACTACAGTCAGTGGCCTGGGCCCCTGTGGGACAAGGAGCTCCCTCAACTCTCACTTCAGCCCCTTTGGGTGTGGAAACTGGGCACAGAGCTCTACAGCCTGCTCACAGCCCACAAGAGGGCAGGGTCGGAGGCCAGGCTCATCGCCTTGAGGCACCCGATCTCTGCCTTCAGCTGCCAGTGGGCCCAGTGGGGCCTGGTGGGGTGTGGGAAGGCCAGGGCTGCTCTGCAGCTCCCACTGGGTCAGGCCTTTCCTCGCACCAAGGCTTCCTGCCTCTTGTCTTGTTAGATCTTGTAGTGACCCTAGGTCCCCCGTGAGAACTCTGGGGTCTGGAGGGGGTACCACTGGGCCTGAGGTGACAGGGCCACATGTGGTGCCTGGCTGCCGGAAGTCTAGTGAAGGGAAGAAAGCTCTTCCCTGCTAGGTCGTGCTCCCAGGACCCAGCAGGGGACTGAGGAATGCAGACAAGAGCCCCAGGGGCCTAACATTCTGGAAAGTCCGCTGGCCTCCACAGAGCTTACAGAAAGGGAAGTGGTCGGGATGAAGCCTAGGGCACAGGCGCACTAACGCAGCTCAGCTCAGGCCCACACTCCAAAGAGCCGGGGTGGGCCCTGGCGCTGCCTACCTCCACTCTCCCCTCCCCAGTGCGGGCGTCCTGGGTCAGCTCAGCTGCAGCAGAGGCTCTCAGAAGGAGGGTAGCCAGCCCCGAGAGGCAGGGACCCATCTGAGTCCCAGCACTGGCCAAGGCCACTGTGCAGCCTCACCCGTGCTCCCTGGGGTGCTGACCTTGTCCACTTGCTCCAGGAGAGCCCGCAGCTGCTTCTGGAGAGAGTGGAGGGTGGAGAGTGAGAGGGCCTCCAGGCCGGGGAAGGTGGGCAGGGCCTGTGGGTCAGGGCCCGAGTGCAGCCACTCCAGCTTCTCTTGCAGCTTCTTCACCTGCACCTCCAGGACATCCCGCTGCTCCCGGGCCAGCTCACACTCCGCGCCTGCCGGAGGCACCTAAACACATAAGACTAACAATGGTAACCATCATAAAGGGAGAAATCGACAGTAAGACAGTAATAGTGTGGGACGTTAACACCCCACCTGCACCAACAGACAGATTATTCAGACAAAAAAATAAGTAAGGAAACAGAACTTTAAATGACCCAACAGATCAGATAGATTTAATTGATAATTACAGAATGTTCCATCTGAGAGCAGCAGAATGCACTTTCTTCTCAAGTGCATAGCACATACTCCAGGATAGATTACATCTTGGGTCACAAATCAAGCATTAGATAACTTAAGAAAATTGAAATTGTACCAAATTTGTTTTCCAACCACAAGACTATGATGTTAGAAATTAATTATAGGGGGGAAAAGAACTGTAAAACGCACAAACACATGGAGGCTAAACAATGAGCTGCTAAATAACTGAGTGATCATTGCAGAAATTAAAGAGGAAATAAAAAATAAATGGAAACAAATGACAACAAAAACACTATGGCCCAAATCCTATGGGGCATGACAAAAATGTTCTAAGACAGAAGTTTATAGCAATTCAATCTCACCTCAAGAAATGAGAAAAATCTCAAATGAAAACTTAATCTTACATCTAAGGCAACTAGAGAAAAAAGAACATAGAAAATTCAAAGTCAGTAGAATGAAAGAAATCATAAATATCAGAGCAGAAATAATTTAAATAGAAATGAAGAAAACCATAGCAAAGATCAATAAAAGTAAAAGTTGGTTCTATGAGAACATAAATTGATAGACCTTTAGTCAGACTCCTCAAGAAAAAAAAGGGGGGGAGGGGAGAACTCATATTAATAAAACCAGAAATGAAAAAGAAGAAATCACAACTGACACCATAGAGACTACTACAAGCAAGTATAATTCACTCAGTCATGTCTGACTCTTTGCAACCACATGGACTTAGTTCATGGAATTCTCCAGGCCAGAATACTGAAGTGGGTAGCCTTTCCCTTCTCCAGGGGATATTCCCAACCAGGGATCAAACCCAGGTCTCCCACATTGCAGGTGGATTCTTTACCAGCTGAGCCACAAGGGAAGCCCAAGAATATTGGAATGAGTAGCCTATCCCTTCTCCAGCGGATCTTTCCTACCCAGGAATCGAACCAGTGTCTCCTGCATCACAGGCAGATTCTTTACCAACTGAGCTATGAGGGAAGCCCAAGTATAAGCCAATAAAATGGAAAACCTATAAGAAATGTACAAACTATTGAGAAGGTAAAATCTTCCAAAACCAAATCAAGAAAAATTAGAAAATATAGACAGACCAATCACAAGCATTGAAATTGAAACTGTAATTAAATATCTTCCAGCAAACAAACGTCCAGGACCAGGTGGCTTCACAGGTGAGTTCTACCAAACATGAAGAGAACAACAAAAATCTATCCTTCTAAAACGCTTCCAAAAGATTACAGTGGGAAGAACACTCCCAAATTTGTTCTACAGGTTCACCCTCACCCTGATACCAAAATCAGATACAGATATCACATAAAAAGAAAATTATAGACCAGGATAACTGATGAACATAGACACAAAAATCAACAACACAATACTAGCTGACAGAATCCAACAACGTATCAATAAGATCATACACCATGATCAAGTGGGATTTATCCCAGGAAATGAAAGGGTACTTCCATATACACAAATTCAATTAATGTGATGTATGCAGAATACATCATGGGAAATGCCGGGCTGGATGAAGCACAAGCTAGAATTAAGATTGCTGAGAGAAATATCAATAACCTCAGATACACAGATGACACCACCTTTATGGCAGAAAGTGAAGAGGAACTAAACAGCCTTTTGTTGAAGGTGAAAAAGGAGAGTGAAAAAACTGGCTTAAAACTCAGCATTCAAAAAAGGAAGAGAATGGAATCTGGCCCCATCCCTTCATGGCAAATAGATGGGGAAACAATAGAAACAGTGACACATTTTATTTTTTTAGGCTCCAAAATCACTGCAGATGGTGACTGCAGCCATGACTGAGCGACTGAATTGACCGACTGACCATATTAACAAAGTAAAGAACAAAAACCATATGGTCACTTCAATAGACACAGAAAAAGCCTTTGAGAAAATTCAACACCATTTTATAATAAAAACTCTCCATAAAAATTGGCATAGAAGAAACCTCCCTAAATATGGTAAACCCAGGGAAGGGGTTTCCCTGGTAGCTCAGCTGGTATAGAACTGTCTGCAATGCAGAAGACACCAGTTCAGTTCTTTGGTTGGGAAGTTCCGCTAGAGAACGGATAGGCTATCCGCTCCAGTATTGTGGCCTGATGATTTCTATGGACTATATGGGGTCACAAAGAGTTGGACATGACTGAACGACTTTCACTTTCATGGTAAACCCACAGAAAACATCATTTTCAGTGGTAAGAAACTGAAAACATTTCCCCTAAGATTAGAAAAAAGAAAAGGATGCCCACACTTGCCATGCTTTTTCAATATAGTATTTGAGGTCCTAGACAGCAAATACAGAAGGAAAAGAAATAAAAGGAATACAAATTGGAAAAAGAGAAGTAAAACTCACTGTTTGTATATGACATGTTACTATACATCAGTTCATTTCAATTCAGTCACTCAGTCATGTCTGACTCTTTGCAAACCCATGGACTGCAGCACACCAGGCTTCCCTGTCCATCACCAGTTCATCAGTTCAGGTCAGTCACTCAGTCGTGTCTGACTCTTTGCGACCTCATGAATCGCGGCACGCCAGGCCTCCCTGTCCATTACCAACTCCCAGAGTCCACTCAGACTCACGACCATCAAGTCAACGATGCCATCCAACCATCTCATCCTCTGTCGTCCCCTTCTCCCCCTGTCCCCAATCCCTTGCAGCATCAGAGTCTTTTCCAGTGAGTCAATTCTTCGCATGAGGGGGCCAAAGTACTGGAGTTTCAGCTTTAGCATCATTCCTTCCAAAGAAATCCCAGGGCTGATCTCCTTCAGAATGGACTGGTTGGATCTCCTTGCAGTCCAAGGGACTCTCAAGAGTCTTCTCCAACACCACAGTTCAAAAGCATCAATTCTTCGGCGCTCAGCCTTCTTCACAGTCCAACTCTCACATCCCTACATGACCACTGGAAAAACCATAGCCTTGACTAGACGGACCTTTGTTGGCAAAGTAATGTCTCTGCTTTTCATTATGCTATCTAGGTTGGTCATAACTTTCCTTCCAAGGAGTAAGCGTCTTTTAATTTCATGGCTGCAATCACCATCTTCAGTGATTTTGGAGCCCAAAAAAATAAAGTCTGACACTGTTTCCACTGTTTCCCCATCTATTTCCCATGAAGTGATGAGACCAGATGCCATGATCTTCGTTTTCTGAATGTTGAGCTTTAAGCCAACTATTTCACTCTCCTCTTTCAGCTTCATCAAGAGGCTTTTGAGTTCCTCTTCACTTTCTGCCATAAGGGTGGTGTCATCTGCATATCTGAGGTTATTGATATTTCTCCCAGCAATCTTGATCCCAGCTTGTGCTTCTTCCAGCCCAGCGTTTCTCATGATGTACTCTGCATAGAAGTTAAATAAGCAGGGTGACAATATACAGCCTTGATGAACTCCTTTTCCTATGTGGAACCAGTCTGTTGTTCCATGTCCTGTTCTAACTGTTGCTCCTGACCTGCATACAAATTTCTCAAGAGGCAGGTCAGGTGGTCTGGTATTCCCATCTCTTTCAGAATTTTCCACAGTTTATTGTGATCTACACAGCCAAAGGCCCTGGCATAGTCAATAAAGCAGAAATAGATGTTTTTTCTGGAACTCTTTTGCTTTTTCAATGATCCAGCTGATGTTGGCAACCAACTCATGGGGCCTACTCAAATTCAAGTCCATTGTGTTGGTGAAGCCATCCACCCATCTCATCCTCTGTCATCCCCTTCTCCTCCTGCCTTCAATCTTTCCCAGCATCAGGGTCTTTTCCAAAGAGTCAGATCTTCACATCAGGTGCCCAGAGTACTGGAGTTTCAGCTTCAGCATAAGTCCTTCCAATGAATATTCAGGACTGATATCCTTTAGGATGGACTGGTTGGATCTCCTTGCAGTCCAAGGGACTCTCAAGAGTCTTCTCCAACACCACAGTTCAAAAGCATCAATTCTTCGCTGCTCAGCATTCTTTATACTCCAACTCTCACATCGATACATGACTACTGGAAAAACCATAGCTTTGACTAGACGGACCTTTGTTGGCAAAGTAATGTCTCTGCTTTTTAATATTCTGTCTAGGTTGGTCATAGCTTTTCTTCCAAGGAGCAAGCATCTTTTAATTTCACAGAGGCAGTCACCATCTGCAGTAATTTGGAGCCTAAGAAAATAAAGTCAGCCACTGTTTCCACTGTTTCCCGGTCTATTTGCCATGAAGTGATGGGACCAGATGCCATGATCTTAGTTTTCTGAATATTGAGTTTTAAGCCAGCTTTTTCACTCTCCTCTTTCATTTTCATCAAGAGGCTCTTTAGTTCTTCTTTGCTTTCTACCATAAGAGTGGCGTCATCTGCATATCTGAGGTTATTGATATTTCTCCCAGTAATTTTGATTCCAGCTTGTGTTTCATCCAGCCCAGCATTTCTCATGATGTACTCTGCATAAAAGTTAAACAAGCAGGGTGACAATATACAGCCTTGACATACTCCTTTCCCAATTTGGAACCAGTCTGTTGTTCCATGACCGGTTCTAACTGTTGCTTCCTGATCTGCATACATGTTTCTCAAGAGGCAGGTCAGGTGGTCTGATATTCCCATCTCTTTAAGAATTTTCCACAATTTTTTGTAATACACACAGTCAAAGGCTTTGGCATAGTAAACAAATCAAAATAGAAGTTTTTCTGGACCTCTCTTGCTTTTTTGATGATCCAGAGGATGTTAGCAATTTGGTCTCTGGTTACCATGTGCAGAAAACCCTAAAGATTCTACCAGAAAATGACTGGACCTAATCAATGCAATTGGTAAAGTTGCAGGATACAAAATTAGTGCAGAGCAATCTCTTGCATTCCTATATACTAATAATGAAAGAATAGAAAGAGAAATTAAGAAACAATCCCATTTACCATCACAACAAAAAGAAAATACATAAGAATAAGCCTACCTATAAAGGAAAATAACTGTACTCAGAAAACTGTAAAACACTGATGAAAGCAATCAAAGAGGATATAAATTGATGGAGAAATATGCCATGTTCTTGTATCAGAAGAAAAAAAATATTGAAAATGACTATATTACCCAAAGCAATCTATAGATTCAATGCAATTCCTATCAAATTACCTATGTCATTATTCATAGAATTAGAGCAAATCATTTTACAATTTTTATTTAAGCATGAAAGACTCCAAGTTGCTAAAGTAAGGTTGAGGAAGAAAAATGGAACTGGAGGAATCAGGCTTTCTAACTTCAGGCTATATTACAAAGCTACAGTAATCAAACAAATGGTACTGGCAATATATATATAGTACAGGTTAGAAAGCCTAGAGCATAGAGATAAAGCCACACATCTATGGTCATCTAATCAATGATAAAGGAGGCAAGAATACACAATAAAATAAACAACAGCCTCTTCAATAAGTGGTGACAGGAAATCCGGACAGCTCCATTTAAAAGAATGTAATTAGAACACTGCCTAACACCATACACAAAAATAAGCTCAAAATGAATTAAAGACATGATGTAAGACAGGACACTATAAAACCTTTAGAGGAAAACATAGGAAAAAAACTCTTTGATATAAACCACAGCAAGACCATTTTGGACCCACTTCCTAGAATAATGAAAATAATATAAAAAATTGAGACCTAATTAAACTTAAAAGTTTTTGCACAACAAAGGAAATGATAAATAAAACAAAAAAGACAACCTTAAGAAGGGGAGGAAATATTTGCAAACGAAGCAACAGACAAATGATTAATCTGCAAAATATACAAACAGCTCATTGAGCTCAATAAAAAAAAAAAAAAATCCAATAAAAAATGGGTGGGAAGCCTAAATAGACATCACTCCATAAAAGATATATAGAAACTAAGGGCACAGGAAATGATGCTCAACATCATAAATTATTAGAGAAATGCAAATCAAAACTTCAATGAGATATTACCTCACATCAGCCAGAATGGCCTTCATCTATGCTTGGGGCTGGTGCACTGGGACGACCCAGAGGGATGGTACAAGGAGAGAGGAGGGAGGAGGGTCCAGGATGGAGAACACGTGTATACCTGTGGCGGATTCATGTTGATATATGGCAAAACAAATACAATATTGTAAAGTTAAAAAATTAAATTAAATTAAAAAAAAAAACTCTATGAACAATAAATACTGGAGAAGATGTGGAGCAAACGGAACTCTCTTACACTGTGGGTGAGAATGTATACATCCAGTATGGAGAAAAGTACGGTGTTTCCTTAGAAATCTAAACATAGAACTACTATATGACCCAGCAAACTCACTACTGGATACATACCCTGAGAAAACCATAACTCAGTAAGGCACATGTACCTCAATGTTCATTGCAGCACTTTTTACAATAGCCAGGACATGGAAGCAACCTAGATGTCCTATGTCCATTGATGGATTAATAGATAAAGATGATGTAGTATACGCAATGCAATGTTACTCAAATTAAAAAAAAAAAAAAGATGTGGTAAATATATACAAAATAATACTATATATCCTAATTGGAAAAGACTCTGATGCTGGGAGGGATTGGGGGCAGAAGGAGAAGGAGACCACAGAGGATGAGATGGCTGGATGGCATCATTGACTCTATGGATGTGAGTCTCAGTGAACTCCGGGAGTTGGTGATGGACAGGGAGGCCTAGCATGCTGCGATTCATGGGGTCGCAAAGAGTTGGACACGACTGAGTGACTGATGTGATCTGGTTTGATCTGATCCTAAAAGGAATGAAATGTTGCAATTTGAAGCAACATGGATGGACCTGGAAATATGCTTTGTGATATAAGTCAGACAGAGAAAGAAAAATAGTTTATGACATCATTCATACATGAAATAAAAGTAATACAAAGGAATATATTATTGCAAAACAGAAACAGACTCAAAGATATAGAAAACTAACATGTTATTAGAGGGGAGAGGGGAGGGAGGAAGTACAAGGTAGGCATATTGAGAGATGGAAGCTACTATATATAAAATAAGTAAACAATAAGAATATATCTTATATCATAGGGGATTACAGCCATATCTCATAATAATCTTAATGGAGTGTAATCTTAAAAAATATTGAATCACTACGCTATACATGAAAGTCATTCAGTCGTGTTTGCCTGGAATTCTCCAGGCCAGAATACTGGAAGCCTTTCCCTTCTCCAGGGGATTTCCCCAACCTGGAAATCGAACCAGGTCTCCTGCATAGCAGGGCAATTCTTTACCAGCTGAGGCACAAGGGAAGCCCAAGAGTACTTGAGCGGGTAGCCTATGTCTTCTCCAGTGGATCTTCCTGACCTAGGAATCAAACTGGGGTCTCCTGCATTGTAGATGAATTCTTTACCAACTGAGCTATCAGGGAAGCCCTACGCTATATATCTGAGACTAATATCGTATCAGTCATATTTCAATAAATATGACTGAATTTAAATCAGTCAATAAATTTGACTGAAATCAGTCATATTTCAATAAATTTAAAAAAACCATTATGCTGTATCACCCATTAAAATAGTATTTCTTAAATATTAAAATAATGAAACTATTTTTTGCCTAAAAAATAATTAGTGTATATGTTATCATCTGTCCTAATATTAACCTCCAATTAAAATAAATAAATTTATATTAAAAATAAAACATAAGAAACCAAATTATAGAGTCAAGGGAAACAGAATGTTGGGAGGCAGCATTTGTTAATTTTCTCATCATTCTTAAAAAGCATCAGTGTATCATTTGAAATTGATGTCAGTTAATATAGCATAATTTTCAAACATACATAGTAATATAATATGAGAAAAAAATTATAAATGATTGATAGCAATATATTTAGAGAATGTGGTTGGGGTTAAAAGACTGTTGATGAATTGAACTCAGTTGATAGAGTAAGATGGGGAAAAAATGGTTCAATTTAGGGTATTTTAAATGAAGAGTCAACAAACCAGGCTCATAAATTAGTAGTAGTGTATTAGACAAAGAAAAATGTATAGAAACAGAGTATATAACATTTTTCTCTGGCTTCCACACAGAAACAGGTTATTGACAGTCATAGAGTACAAATCTTCTGAATTTATACCATGGACAACTATAAGTGGTGTTTAGGAAACTGAGCTTATGTCAAATTTAATAGAGAAAAGTGCACCAGTCACTCTAAACTTGCTCTTCCTTGACAAACTTGGATTGATAAGAGTGGTCTGGGGTTACAAGATTCAATTCTGAGAAGTAGAAACTGATAGAAACAAATTTTAGGGAAAAGATCGTTTATCTGGTAATAATATAAACTAATGATAGTCATAACTTTTTACTTTGAATGCATTTACTAATCTCATCATCACAAACCTATTAGCTCTAATTTGCCATGGAGAGTTTATACCTTGATCACTAGTAGGTCAATGGTTCTTAATATAATGCCTAGCACATTGTACACACTTAAATTTGTTTGTTGGGTGTTTTGTCAGTTGATATCAGTAATCTCAGATTTTCATATAAAATAACAATGCTTCATCATACAATACACTATTGACATATTCTTACTTTCTCTCATTGTCATAAGAATTCATCCCATAACTTATAGTTTGATATCCCCAGAGAGAAAAGGCATATCAGGAGATGATAGCTGATAGATTTTACATATGGAGAATAGTATCTTCAAGAACCTGGAGCCTATTATATAGAGTGAAGTAAGTCAGAAAGAGAAAGACAAATACTGTATATTAATGCATATATATGGAATTTAGAAAGATGGTACTGATAATCCTACATGCAGGGCGGCAAAGGAGACACAGAGATAAGGAACAGGCTTTTGGACTCAGTGGGAGAAGACGAGGGTGGGATGATTTGAGAGAAGAGCATTGAAACATGTATATTACCATATGTAAAATAGATGACCCATGCAAGTTTGATGCATGAAGCACCCCACTCCAGTACTCTTGCCTGGAAAATCCCATGGATGGAGGAGCCTGGTAGGCTGCAGACCATGGGGTCGCGAAGAGTCGGACACAACTGAGCGACTTCACTTTCACTTTTCACTTTCATGCATTGGAGAAGGAAATGGCAACCCACTCCAGTGTTCTTGCCTGGAGAATCCCGGGGACGGGGAGCCTGGTGGGCCACCGTCTATGGGGTCGTACAGAGTCGAACACGACTGAAGCGACTTAGCAGCATATATCAGAATTAAAAGAGAAGCTCTAAGGCTGGTGAAATAGACATTGTCTTACCAATATGTATTGCTACTAAGTGCTATAAAATTATTTGGTGGTTTGTTTGGCAATACGGATTTCTCTCCTTTCCCTTAGCAACTCCACTTCTTGAAAACTCTTCCAAAGAAAAAGATTTGAACACAAATATTTCTGTAGAGCAATCCATTGCACTGCCATATTCAATGCCACAAATGTGGAATCAACATAGTAAACTCATTACTATTGTTTCTCTTTATACTAATTTATCATGAGATCATTAAAATCAGATTGCAGGTTGCAACATTATATGATATATAATAAAGTGAAAGAATGAAGCAAATATTGTTTTTGTTCACTCATGCAACTGAATATAAATTATTATAAAGAGAAACAACTGTAACTAGTTCCCTAGGCTGATTCCACATTTGGGGTATTAAGTATGGCAGTGCAGTGGACCACTCTTCAGAAATATTATGCTTAACAATATACCCTAACTATCTAAATTCCATACATACTCCTAAACATATAGATCAAAATATAACACTAGTTCTTTGGTTGTTGGAATGATATATGATGTTATTTTTTTTTAACTTTCCACACTTATTACTTTTCCCATTTCAGGAAGACACAGGTAGTATTCATCCCAGACCTCAAGAGTCTGATGTTCCCAGAAAAAAAAAAAGCATATCTAAACTATCTAACTGACTGACACACACTGCTTATATACTTAAGAGATGAAGTAGTGCATATGTTTTTCAAATTTTTACATGAATTTTGCTATGGTAGAAACCAACTCAACATTGTAAAGCAAAATTTAATTCTTAAGTTCTAATTTAGGATGAAGCCCTTTTCATTAACTTGATGTCTGGTCAGATACTCAAGAGGATTTGACAACAATCATTTTCATCCTTGGATTTTTACTTTACAGGAGGTTTCTTCATGGAAAAAAAAACAGTAAAAAAATTAGAGTTCATGATTGTTAGTAGAGTGATTTAAAAAATGATCACATAAAAAACTTCTCTTTCCTTTGGCACTATTCCCACTATTGCTAATTTGGTCTCTAGGGAAGTGAAAAACATAAGGAAGCTTGTGATGAAACATTCAGAAAACAGTTGTTCTCAAGTTGATAATTGAAAAAAAAAAAAATAGAATTCAGCATAATCACTTCAGTTTTAGAGCACATAATTTGCTTGCCATTTAGACATTTTGAGTAAACTTTTCAGTTTTAACCAGAACCAGTTTAATTGATATCCCCTCTGGATTCTTAGAAGGAGATCTCTCCATGAGAAATCTCAGGGTGGTTATGGTGTTATTCTTTAAGTTACATAAAGTCTCCCCTCTGAGTCCCTTCTGCTGTGTGCCCCAACATGTTGGAGGCACTGAAATGAAATCCATGGCTTCAGCTATACCGTCATCTTTACATAGTTCTAACTAACAATCTCCTTTTTGATGCTTTGAGCTTTTCAGCCTGGATTTCCCGTCATCTTATCAAAGAAGAAAAGAAGCCAATATGGAGACAGAAAAGAAAACCAAGGAGGTTTCGTTTTATCTTTTAGTTGCTAAGGTCTTATCTTTTGTGATATTGTCCATAACCAACCTTGCCTATAACTAATATTCCTCTCTCTAGATATATTATACCTGTAAGCGATATACTGACATCACCTCCATGCTCAGGGTAAGAAAGCCACTTGGCTCTCTCGGATAACATGTATGGGGGACAGGAAGAATTGCTAAGAAAGGTTACTGATTTGTGACAGTTTAGATGTTTCATGCAAGTTCATTTTCCACAGACTTGCTATCTTATAAGTTTCAAGCATAGAGACTTAGGTGGTGAAAAATAATTAAACTGAATAATATTGGAAAGTAGAAATTTTGGTGAAAGTGTGAGGAAATAGGATGTTTTACCTTAAGAAGACTGAATTGGAAATGGAGGAAAGGAATACAGAGGCAAACAACTTTGACCGAATCACATAAACCCAAAATTGTGGACAAAAATCTAGTAGTTAAACCTAAAAAAAAAAAAAAAAAAGGCTACTAAACTGTTTCACAACACTGTCAAAATACTCAGTAAGCACAAAGACCTTTTTTTTTTTTTTTTTTTTTTGAGGTAAAAATGAAATATATACAGTTAAATATTGTAGAGTCAGCATTTGGGCATAAATAATCAGAGACACATCTGGGAAAGACCTCAGATTTTCTGTTGCTTCAGCTACAAATTATCCACATACTTGTTTAGAATAAACATAACTTTTTCAAAAAAAAAAAAAAAGGTGATCAAATGGTAAATCATCCTGCTAGCACTGTGACTGAGTGAGTCACTATTTCTTGGACTGATTTTATTGATTGCATTTTATGAACCAGTTTGGACATATCAAGCAACAGTATCTAGAAGATGGGAGCACTCTTCACTAATGGCTGTGGATATTGATTGGTTACATGTTGTTAGGCTGTGTTTAAAGTGAATGTATATAATGCACTCTTTGATGTTAGACGGGAACAAATGGTTGACAGCGTCACCTGTCTGATTGGTGTCTTGATCTTTCATTCTTTTCCAGAGACTAGTTTTATTCTTATTTAAGAGTTCTTCAAAGTAAGACTATTTGATGCAGTGTGAGATCATAGAGGATATAAAAGTGAATATTCATACCTTTTGTGCCCTTGTGTATAACCTGTAATTGGGAAAATATTAAGCATGCTTGCATGCATGCTCAGTCATGTCTGACTCTTCTCAACCCCATGGACTGTAGCTTGCCAGTCTCCACTGGCTGTGCAATTTTCCAGGCAAGAATACTGGAGTGGATTGCTATTACCTACTCCAGGGGAATCTTCCCAATCCAGGGATCCAATCTGTGTCTCTTGTGCCTTCTGCATTGACAGGTGGATTCTTTACCACTGTGCCACCTGGGAAGCCCCCAATATTAAGCATAGGAGTCATTAAATTTTAGGAGTAATCTATTGACATATAGACCACTTAACATATGAAACTTCCCAGGTGGCTCAGTGGTAAAGAATCTGCCTACCAATGAAGGAGCTGCACGAGAAGCAGGTTTGATCCCTAGACCAAGGAGATCTTCTGGAGGAGGAAAAGGCAAAGCACTCCAGTATTCCTGCTGGGATAATCCCATGAACAGAGGAGCCTGGTGGGCTACAGTCCATGGGGTTGCAAAGAGTCAGAAACAACTGAAGCCACTGAAGCCACATGCATGCACTCATAATATATGAAAGACTGTGCTATTGCCCATGAATATAAAAACTATTTAGACAATGACTCTACCTTCAAATAGTTCATATTGTAGTTGGGAAGACAGAAATACATAACAAATGCAAGCATTAGGCAGGCTGCCAGAAGTTCTGAAAGCTAGTTGAAGATATGTCATAGAGGCAAGTAGGGAGCAGTGTTCTCCATTGTCAGAAATTTGAGAGCATCACAGAGATTTAAGGTGTTCTGGAACTCTGACCAACAGGTCTAGTCTATCTTATTTGTAAAGGCATAAAATACAAAGTTCATAGTATTCTATACATAAAACAAACCAGATTCTAGGATGCCCTAGTAAAGTATCTTCCTGATTCTTCAATCTCCAGTTCAGCACATCCTCTGGATTGCTCTTCTGCCTTGATCTGATTTCTGCCCTTGGTTTTATTCTTCTCTAACTCAATGCAAAACTCACTATATCAACTATGGGTGACCAATTTTTTCTATGCTTATACATAACTTCTGAAAAGGGATAGTAATCATTTTTTTTATTCAAAAATATTTATATTCAATCCAACTAACCTATGTCATTATTATCAGTGGTTTCAAAGTAAGGACCATAATGTTTAATTTTGTCAATCCCGTAGTCTTGATCATTTAGATTGTTTTCTGCTTATTTTCTCCCTATCAAAAGCAATAATTAGTTTAAAACTTTCCCATATACTCACATCTTCATACTGTGTTTTTCCTTAGAATAAATTAATAAAAAGGAGATAAGATAAATTTTTTAAAAATTGGTAAATATTTCCAAACACTTCCAGGTAATTTAATTTGCACTCACACTGGCAGCTCCTAAGCTCATTTCCTCCAGTGAAAGTCCTAAATGTTGCTGCTGCTGCTAAATCACTTCAGTCGTGTCCAACTCTATGCGACCCCATAGGCGGCAGCCCACCAGCTCCCCCGTCCCTGGGATTCTCCAGGCAAGAACACTGGAGTGAGTTGCCATTTCCTTCTCTAATGCATGAAAGTGAAAAGTGAAAGTGAAGTTGTTCAGTGGTGTCCGACTCTTAGCGACCCCATGGACTGCAGCCCATCAGGCTCCCCCCTCCATGGGATTTTCCAGGCAAGAGTACTGGAGTGGGGTACTATTGCCTTCTCTGCTAAATGTTACTATTATTGTTTAAATATATCTTTTCTGATTACAAAACAATGTATTTATTAGAGTTTCAAACATTATACAAAATGTTTCATTTTATAAAAGTGTTTTTTAAGTTTTTGAGCCACCTGGGCTAAGGATCATGAGCTTAAAAGGAAAGTTTTATTCATCTCTAAATTGCAATTTTGTTGTCTCTGTAGGGGAGAAAACATTACCTCTACAAATGTTACGTGTTCAGCTGAGGTTCTTTGGCAAAGAGACAGATTAATAAAAGAAAAACAGCTGTTAATACATGCAGCTTACAATGCGTGGAAGAAAACTCAGCAAAAAAAGTAACTCAAGGCAGTTGATGGCTTAGAACTGTGCCATATAGCATCTTCAGCAAAGAACAAATACATTTGTAGAGAAAATAAGACAAAGGGAAGCAGTTTGATGTCTCCATGAATAGTAACCTGTTGTTGTTCAGTTGTCAAGTTGTGTCCAGTTCTTTGTGAGCCAGGCATCCCTGTCCTTCACTATCTCCCAGAGTTTGCCCAAGTTCATGTCCACTGAATCAATGATGTCATCCAATCATCTCATCCTCTGTTGCCTTCTTCTCCTGTTTTCAATCTTTCCCAGCATCAGGTCTTTTTTAATGAGTCAGCTCTTTGCATCAGGTGGCCAAAGTATTGGAGCTTCAGCTTCAACATAGATCTGTCCAATGAATATTCAGGATTGATGCCTGTGGGAAGGTACATATAAAGGAGGAAATATAATAGAAAATAACAGAGTAAGGCTTGTTTGAAATTTCCTTTGGTGTTTTCTTTGAGTTATAAGAGTCTGTCTCCAGTAACAGAATTTGTATCTAGCTTTTATGCAGAAAAGAAAGAGCTTTTCCTGAGTTTGCTGCTCTTAAATTAACTTCAGTTCACAATGTTTATGTCAAAGAGGCATATTTGGGGGTGACATATTTTGTTTTCTTTCATCTTCTTATACATATTGTGAAATCCATCTTTTCTGTTTTAAAACTTCTTACATGCAACATTGATTTATGTGCTATGAGGTGTTTTATTTGTTTGTTCATTTACTTATCTATGAAAGGGGTTAGGAATGTTTATTTCTGAGCACACTTTTCTAACTACTTGTTCAGTATCTGTGTTTTACTTTGGTCCCACAGAGGTGACAGTACTATCAATTTTAGCATCATTCTGCTCTGGACAAGTGACACACACTCATTATATTGGATCAAATTTAGAATCATTCTGTCAAGTTTCCAGAGAAAAGAATTCCTATTGAGATTTTAATTAGAATTGCATTTTATTAGCTTCACACTCTTCTTCATGTTTAGAAATTGCTAGCTATTTCCTTATTTCTGTTAATATTATGAACAAATATTTTGTTCAAATTTTGTTGATACTATGAACACATATGTTAACATCATTAGGGCATTTTATGGGCTTCCCGGTGGTGCAGAGGTAAAGGATCTGCCTGCCAATGCAGGAGATGCGAGAGATCCAGGTTCGATCCTTGGATCAGGAAAATTCCCTGGAGAAGGAAATGACAAACCATTCCAGTATTCTTGCCTGGAAAATCTTATAAATAGAGGAGCCAGACAGGCTGCAGTCCATGGCGTCGCAAAGAGTTGTACCTGACTGAGCACGCAAACACAAACAGGGCATTTTAGCTAATACTGACTCCGGAGAGGTTTGTTTCTGAAGAAAACATATGCATGAGCTGACAAAAGAGACACTGAAAGGCTTTTGATGAAAAGGGGAGACTTATGCTCCAAGCAGAGGGAGCTCCTGAATTAGGCTATTTTCTGGGAGGCAAGTGCCAGGAGTTGGCAGAGCAGTAGACAGCAGCAGGCTGAGGATTCAATCCACTGAGAGCCAGATAAACCACGTAAATGGACATGAGCTTGAGCGTCTCTCACGACTCAATATACATGAGTTTTTTTTTTTTTTTTCCCCCTTTCCCCACCCTCCCCTATACATGAGTTTTGAGCAAGCTCCGGGAGATGGTGAAAGACAGGAGAGCGTGGCACTGCAGTCCATGGGGTCACAAAGAATCGGACACGACTGAGGGACTGAACAACAACAAGCCATATTAAGGACTTTTATCTTTAGCTCACAAACAATGCAGACACTTGAAGGTTTTTAAGTAGGAGTGGGTTTATATGAACAGGCTGGCAAATATGTCTTAATGTATTTCTGTATTCAATAACTAATATAATTTAGTAAATGTTTTAATCTACTTTTAAGAGTGAAATTAGCTTATAATTACAAGGGGCTTTGTTTTCAGAAGCTACTGTTTGTTTTTGTTCAGTTGCTCAGTCGTGTCTGACTCTTTTCAACCCCATAGACTGTAACCCACCAGACTCATCTGTCCATGACTTTTTTCAGGTATGAAAAAAGGAGTGGGTTGCAATTTCCTCCTCCAAGGGATCTTCCTGATACAGGTATGGATAGTTAAATATACATATGTAAAAAGATGTAATATTTATTTTAAATAATCTCCATTAAAATTTCCACTGTATAAATATAATGTTGAATAACATCTTAAGCTATACATATTTCACTTCAGTTCAGTTCAGTTGCTCAGTGGTGTCCAACTCTTTGTGACCCCATGAACCGCGGCATGCCAGGCCTCCCTTTCCATCACCAACTCCCAGAGTTTTACCCAAACTCATGTCCATTGAGTCGGTGATGCCATCCAACCATCTCATCCTCTGTCATCCCCTTCTCCTCCTGCCTTCAATCTTTCCCAGCATCAGGGTCTTTTCCAATGAGTCAGCTCTTCACATGAGGTGGCCAAAATATCAGTTTCAGCTTCAGCATCAGTCCTTCCAATGAACACCCAGGACTGATCTGCTTTAGGATGGATTGGTTGGATCTCCTTGCAATCCAAGGGACTCTCAAGAGTCTTTTCCAACACCACAGTTCAAAAGCATCAATTCTTCGGTGCTCAGCTTTCTTTATAGTCCAAATCTCACATCAATACACGACTACTGGAAAAATCATAGCCTTGACTAGATGGACCTCTGTTGGCAAAGTGATGCCTCTGCTTTTTAATATGCTGTCTAGGTTGATCATAACTTTTCTTCCAAGGAGTAAGCATCTTTTAATTTCATGGCTGCAATTACCATCTGCAGTGATTTTGGAGCCCAGAAAAATAAAGTCAGCCACTGTTTCCACTGTTTCCCCATCTATTTCCCATGAAGTGATAGGACCAGATGCCATGATCTTCATTTTCTGAATGTTGAGCTTTAAGCCAACTTTTTCACTCTCCTCTTTCACTTTCATCAAGAGGCTTTCTAGTTCCTCTTCACTTTCTGCCTTAAGGGTGGTGTCATCTGCATATCTGAGGTTATTGATATTTCTCCCAGCAATCTTGATTCCAGGTTGTGCTTCTTCCAGCCCAGCGTTTCTCATGATGTACTCAAAATATAAGTTAAATAAGCAGGGTGACAATATACAGCCTTGAGGTACTCCTTTTCCTATTTGGAACCAGTCTGTTGTTCCATGTCCAGTTCTAATTGTTGCTTCCTGACCTGCATACAGGTTTCTCAAGAGGCAGGTCAGGTGGTCTGGTATTCCCATCTCTTTCAGAATTTTCCACAGTTTATTGTGATCTACACAGTCAAAGGCTTTGGCATAGTCAATAAATCAGAAATAGATGTTTTTCTGGAGCTCTCTTTCTTTTTCAATGATCCAGTGGATGTTGGAAATTTGATCTCTGGTTCCTCTACCTTTTCTAAAACCAGCTTCAACATCTGGAAGTTCATAGTTCATATATTGCTGAAGCATGGATTGGAGAATTTTGAGCATTATTTTACTAGCATGTGAGGTAAGTGCAATTGTGTGGTAGTTTGAGCATTCTTTGGCATTGCCTTTCTTAGGGATTGGAATGAAAACTGACCTTTTCCAGTCCTGTGGCCACTGCTGAGTTTTCCAAATTTGCTGGCATATTGAGTGCAACACTTTCACAGCATCATCTTTCAGGATTTGAAATAGCTCACCTGGAATTCCATCACCTCCACTAGCTCTGTTCATAGTGATGCTTTCTAAGGCCCACTTGACTTCACATTCCAGAATGTCTGGCTCTAGGTGAGTGATCATGCCATTGTGATTATCTGGGCTGTGAAGATCTTTTCTGTATAGTTCTTCTGTGTATGCTTGCCACCTCTTCTTAATATCTTTTGCTCCTTTTAGGTCTATACAATTTCTGTCCTTTATTGAGCCCATCTTTGCATGAAATGTTCCCTTGGTATCTCTAACTTTCTTGAAGAGATCTTTAGTCTTTCCCACTCTATTGTTTTCCTCTATTTCTTTGCATCGATTGCTGAGGAAGGCTTTCTTATTTCTCCTTGCTATTATTTGGAACTCTGCGTTCAAGTGGGTATATCTTTCCTTTTCTCCTTTGCTTTTGGCTTCCCTTTTCACAGCTATTTGTAAGGCCTCCTCAGACAGCCATTTTGCTTTTCTGGATTTCTTTTTCTTGGGGACAGTCTTGATTCCTGTCTCCTATACAATGTCATGAACCTCTGCCCATAGTTCATCAGGCACTCTGTCTATCAGATCTAGTCCCTTAAATCTATTTCTCACTTCCACTGTATAATTATAAGGGATTTGATTTAGGCAGTACCTGAATTGTCTAGTGGTTTTCCCTACTTTCTTCAATTACATATTTCACTTTTCTCATATGTGTGGTTAGATTATTTTTCTTATTCTTAGTAAACTTTTGTGCTTTTTCTTTTCAACTTTCTTTAGCATAGCCAGAAGTTGGTTTATTTGTTTCAGTTTCAAAGAATCAGTTCTTTGTATAATCAGTGTACATATTTTAGAATCCATTAATACTTAATTTGAAGTTTTAATTTCTCTTCCTCTTATTTAAATTTATTTTGTGGATTTATTTCTAACTAATTGGGTTAAATCTTTGTTTACCCCACATATTTTTTATAAAATATGCATTAAGTACTATAAAATATTGTCTAACTCTTTGGCTATGTCCTATAGGCTTCCATGCACATTACGTTTGATTTAAGTACATCTTTGAGCTTTGAACTTTTTGCCCTGAATAGTTTTTGAGCCATATGTTCAAATATTTTAAATTAGATATAAACTTGCTATTATTTTAGAGTTCTAATATACTTTACTTTGACATAATCCCTTGAAAACAAATTGAACATATTGAGCATATAAAGCACCTCATTTTTTTTCCCCTCTTTTTTATTGAAGTATAGTTGTTTTAATTGATTTAATTTTATAGTTGTTTTACAGAGTTGTTTTAATTTCTGCTATGCATCAAGGTGATTCAGTTACTTTCTTTTGTCAATATTCTTTTCCATTATGTTTTATCATAGGATATTGAATATAGTTCCCTGTACTACACAGTAGGACTTTTGTTTATCCAATGTATGTAAAATAGCTTACATTCTGCTAAAGCATCTCTATTTAAAATGAATGGAAGAATTATCTTTTTTCCATTTATAATACTGATATAAATTACATTCTTTTTAGAGCCTTTGTCCTTTTATTTTTACTTAAGAATAATTAACCACATGATGGCCAATTGTACTTACTAAACTTGTCTTTAGTATATTCTCCATCTAAGTCACTCTATGCCTTTTTAAAAATTTTATCAGTGTATAATTGATTTACAAGGTCAACATCATGTTAGTTTCAGGTGTACAGCAAAGTGAATCAGTTATACAAATACATATGTCCACTTTTTTTTCCCAGATTTTTTCCCCACATAGACTATTACAGAGTGTAGAATAGAGTTCCCTTTACTATTCAGCAGGTTTTTAATAGTTATCTATTTATATATAATAGTGAATATATGTGAATCCCAATCTCCAAGTTTATCCCTCCTACTTACCTCCTGATAGCCATAAGTTTGTTTTCTGTATCTATAACTCTATTTTCGTTTCATAGATAAATTCAATTATTCCCTTTATATAGGTTCCACATATAAGCAGTATCATATGATATCCATCTTTATCTGTCTGATTTACTTCATTCAGTATGATGTCTCTGTATACTTGTCACTTCTTTTTTGCATCTATTAAGTCTATCATTCTTTTGTTTTTAACTTTTTCTGATTTGTTTTCTTAGTGAGAGTGAAACTTCTCTTTAAAAGTATTTGTCCCTCATGATGTTGTTATTAAAATAACTGTTTTCTATCCTATCTTGGTATATGCCTTTACCTCCTGCATTTTTATATTATGTGTTTTTATTTCATAATTTTCAGTGTTTTAGAACACACACATATTCCTTTGTTTTAATACTAGTACTGATTCTGTTAGTGCTTTTCAGAAATGTTCTTACCCTTATAGTTCTCTTTTTTGTGCCAATCATGAGTGAAAATCTATCATCTCTGGCTCATTTACTGAGGGAGAAAGTGCTGGACTCTTGATAATTTTATATTTATTTATTTATCAATGGCTCCTTCAATTTGAATATATGTTCCAAAGGAAAGGGAGCACTGCTGCTGTATCATCAGCTCTTAGATCAGTAGTTCACAATAAATATTTGAATGAGTGAATGAATGCAAGCTACTTTTTGGTACTTCATAATTTTATTCTATGTAAATTAAGTATGTTTTATATATATTTTTTGCATAATACTTTCAGACCTTGTAATATTACTTTGATGTTAAGCATTATTTTGAATTCTATTCAAGTTTTCAATCATATTTACATTCTTTTTAAACATGTTTATTTAAGGTGAATTCAGTGTTCACTATAAGTAATAGTTTGTAGTTTCTTTTCTATTCTTATTTCTCAACTTTCTTTCATCTATATAATATTGAGATATATATTAGTGTATATTTCTATTAACATATTTCAGAATATCTTCCTTTTGGATTTATATATTATTGACAGTATGTATGTATCTAATAGTATTGACAATAGCTTTTATTAAGCACATAACACATTCTAGTTACCAAACTAAGAAATGGATTGTACTAACTGATGTAGTCCTTGAAAACTGTCTTGTTTCTTTCACTACAGAGCAGATGAAGAAACAGAGGAAAACACCTTGTATGGTTAAGAAAGGATCACCCTTAATCATAGATTAAGGAATCATAGAGACGTCTTACCCCAAAATATCATTCCTAGGTGAGGAAACTGACTGTAATCCTGTCCATTTATGGTCACATCATTTACCCTTTTTTGTAGTATAACATTGCACAGGGCTTAATATTCTGTCCAAATATTTCAAAAATTATATTTGATGTTTGAAGGATGGTAAATCTAATGAGGAATTTTTTTAAAGAATTCTCTTCTTCTCATTATATAGTCAGTACATAAATGTACCACCCAGAGTGTGGATTTCCTTTTGCTGGGGATTTCTTTTACTTGTCCTCTACTCTGCATGGTTCTTCAGACACTTCTTTCAGGTATTATCTCTAAGGAGTATGACTGACCAAATCAGAATGCTCTTGATAGTGAAAGGAGTCAGGACACATGCTCAACTAGAGGGGACCCAGAGACAGAAGACATAACCCGGACTGCCCCAAACTAACTTGGATGGAGATTCTCCTCTTGTAAAGCCTTCAAGGTCCACAAAATTGCAGAATCAAGGGGGAAAAAATAACAGGCTCAACTGCACAAAAGGGAAACAACAAAAATAATCAGAATGAACATATGTTTAAATGTTATACAAATGATTACAAATGGAAATGGCATCTCAGTTCTACAGATATTTAGAAAAAGCTTTTGACCTCTTTCAGTCAGTTCAGTTCAGTCTTTCAGTCAAGTCCGACTCTTTGTGACCCCATGAATCGCAGCACACCAGGCCTCCCTGTCCATCACCAACTCCCAGAGTCCACTCAGACTCATGTTCATTGAGTCAGTGATGCCATCAAGCCATATCATCCTTTGTCGTCCCCTTCTCCTTCTGCCTCCAATCCCTCCCAGCATCAGAGTCTTTTCCAATGAGTCAACTCTTTGCATGAGGTGCCCAAAGTACTGGAGTTTCAGCTTTAGCATCATCCCTTCCAAAGAAATCCCAGGGCTGATCTTCTTCAGAATGGACTGGTTGGATCTCCTTGCAGTCCAAGGGATTCTCAAGAATCTTCTCCAACACCACAGTTCAAAAGCATCAATTCTTCAGCACTCAGCTTTCTTCACAGTCCAACTCTCACATCCATACATGACCACTGGAAAAACCATATCCTTGACTAGACAGACCTTTGTTGGCAAAGTAATGTCTCTGCTTTTCATTATGCTATCTAGGTTGGTCATAAATTTCCTTCCAAGGAGTAAGTGTTTTTTAATTTCATGGCTGCAGTCACCATCTGCAGTGATTTTGGAGCCCAAAAAATAAAGTCTGACACTGTTTCCCTGTTTCCCTATCTATTTCCCATGAAGTGATAGGACCAGATGCCATGATTTCTGTTTTCTGAATGTTGAGCTTTAAGCCAACTTTTTCACTCTCCGCTTTCACTTTCATCAAGAGGCTTTTTAGTTCCTCTTCACTTTCTGCCATAAGGGCGATGTCATCTGCATATCTGAGGTTATTGATATTTCTTCAGGCAATCTTGATTCCAGCTTGTGCTTCTTCCAGCCCAGCGTTTCTCATGATGTACTCTGCATAGAAGTTAGATAAGCAGAGTGACAATGTACAGCCTTGATGTACTCCTTTTCCTATTTGGGACCAGTCTTTTGTTCCATGTCCAGTTCTAACTGTTGCTTCCTGACCTGCATATAGGTTTCTCAAGAGGCAGGTCAGGTGGTCTGGTATTCCCAACTCTTTCAGAATTTACCACAGTTTATTGTTGACCTCTTTACCTTGGTCCAAACATCTTAAGAATCTTGCTTCAAATACCTTACTACCCGACTCATGCATGATGCAATGCTCTGCATGAACTGTCCCGAACATAACAAACTCCTTTATGCTTTAGGACTCTTAAATTTGCTATTTATTATGCAGGAACAACTTTCCCTCAAATCTTCACCTGTCTACTCTCATTTGTTATCCTATTTTATCCATGTTAATGAAGCATTTCTCATTATCTAGCACCATCATTTTCCTTTGGTTTACTCTCTGTCACAATTAGAGCCATAAGTCATATGAGACATTCCTCTTTTGTTTACAACAATTTCTCTAGAGCTTAGAACACTGCAAAAGTTATTCTCCATGAATAAAGGTTAGCGTATGAGTGGCTGAGGAATCAACAAATGAATGAAAAAGCAAATGACTGTCATTCAATGGTCATATGAACAATGCTGTGATCCAACTCAATACTTCAAAATCTACAGTCATAGCTACAACTTAATGGTTGTTTTTTGATGACACTGATTGGCTTTAAAGTTGTCACAAAAATTCTCATATCAACGAAACCTCTTACTGAACTGTATGTTTATTTGAACTGAATCAATTGACTCAATTGTTTTTCAGTTGTATCCATATTTCAAACAAGTGGAGCCAACTCCAGGAGAAAATCTTATCTATAGCCCATATTCTAAAATAACAAACTCCCTTAAATCAAGGATAAATTTCCAAATGATCATTTGTCTTCATGCCATGGTACCTAACATTAAAATTGCTCTTCAACAAGAAGAAATTTCCAAGACAGAATAAACCGCAAATCTGCCCCACATAAAACAATTGACATTAGTGTATAAATAATTTTAATTTAATCATACTTACATAGACATTTTTAATGGTTCATCTTATCTACTGCAATTTTCATTGACCCCATATTTCTCTTCTTATGCCTCCAGGTCTAACTCAAAACCATGAATGGAAATAATAAGACCTTTTCCAGTGACTTCACCCTTGCAGGGCTCTTCACTAACAACAAAGCCTCTGGCTTCCTTTTCAGCATCATTTGTGCCATCTTCTTCATGGCCATAATAGTTAATGGGGTCATGATCTTCCTGATCTACATAGACCCTCACCTCCATACCCCCATGTACTTCCTGCTCAGCCACCTCTCCTTCATTGATATTATGTACATCTCCACCATTGTGCCCAAGATGCTGGCCGATTACCTTGAGGGTGAGAGAACCATATCCTTTATTGCCTGTACAGCCCAATACTTTCTCTATATGGGCTTTGTAGGGGCCGAATTTTTCCTCCTGGGACTCATGGCATATGACCGCTACGTGGCCATCTGCAACCCTCTCCGCTATCCTGTCCTCATGAGCCATCGGGTCTGTTGGATGATCTTGGCCAGCTCTTGGTTTGGTGGTGCTTTGGATAGCTTCCTCCTCACCCCTATAACAATGACTCTACCATTCTGTGCTTCACACAAGATCAACCACTTCTTCTGTGAGGCACCCACCATGCTGAGGCTGGCCTGTGGTGACAAAGCTGCCTATGAAATGGTGATGTATATTTGCTGTGTCATGATGCTGCTGATCCCCTTCTCTGTAGTGATTGCTTCCTACGCTGGAGTGCTCATCACAGTGCACCAGATGAAGTCAGCAGAAGGGAAGAAGAAGGCTTTTGCCACCTGCTCCTCACACATGATGGTGGTGATCTTATTCTATGGGGCTGCCCTGTACACATATATGCTTCCCCAATCATACCACACTCCAACTAAAGACAAGGTCTTTTCTGTCTTTTACACTATCATCACCCCCTTGTTAAACCCTCTCATTTACAGTTTGAGAAACAGGGATGTGGCTGAGGCCTTTAAGAGGGTTTTGGCAAGATGTCTAGGGACCCATTTTATGACAAGGGGAGAATTCTGACAGTCTAAATCCTCCATGTCTGCTCAGGAGTGTATGGGGTTTTGCCACGGATAATATAGATAATGCTTGCAGCAACCACCACTGCCAGTTATGCCAAAAAGTACATCAGCCATACTTTTATCAAAAAGATGAAACATCCATGCATGAATAATGCCAGTGTTATAAATGTTACCAAACTAACTCATATCTACTTGCCCACTGTGCAAACAGCCAATCTACTGACACCAAGTTGTGGTGAAGGAAAGTACAGCATTTACTGAAGGGCATCAAGTAAGAACACTGGACAACTAGTGCTCAAAAGAAAAACAAAACAACTCCCTGATGGCTTTTAGGCAAGAGTTTTTAAAGGCAACATTAGGGTTGAGGATTACAGGGTACCTGATTAGCTCATGGACATTCTTCTGATTTGTTGACGGTGAGGTAACAGGGTGATGTTTCAGAAATCTTGATCACCAGCCTTCTGGTTACAATCAGTCTAGGACACACGCACTTAGGGTCAGCATGTAATCACCATTCTTTACCTTGACAGGGCTCTTTGTTTCTACAGAATGACTCAAAGTTTTGGTTAAATACTTGAGAAAGAACTGGTGGTTCTGTGATTTTGCTTTACTGTTGAACTAGTGTTTCAGCTACCTTTAATTTTCTTGCTTCTCTGTCTTTCATTTGTTTCTGAATTCACTCACTTCTCTAATTAGTAGTGAGTTTGCTCTTTGGAACTCAGGGAAAGCCTAGGAGACTAGAGCCTTTTTCAACAAATGACAAAAAGCACACAGAGGGGCGTTTGTACCCAGGAAGTCCCCACAGAGTCCTGCTTGCTTTCATAAACAACAGTATTTCTTCCTTGTGGCCACCCATTCTAATTCTTCGCTTATATCAATTCTATGAGTGCAATTTATGTATATAAGGGCCCCAAATTGTCTGATTAATATTACAAATTCTATCCACTCTCAGGAACCTCATAAGAATGGCAATTTTGATTACGTTGTTTAAATGAATCATAGACAGAGTTTATGAAAAGGTTAGAGGTGCAAACATTTAAAAGAAGCTATAGCATCATAAAACTTCGAAGGAAATACATACATAAACTCACACCAGGATTTAGAAAAGTTAAATATCTTTTCTTTGAGTAACAACTGAAAACATTCCTCCCTTATCTAAATCTGGGGCTGGAAAAAAATAAATAAATCACATGTTTTTGCAGAAATAGAGACTAATATTCTTCTGGGCAAGGATTCTATAATGTTACATATGTTATATGGTAAATAATCATTATATCAGAAGGCAGAGTAATAGGCAGGAGAGAAAAGAGTGCTTTATGAATTTGTAAATTCAGTAATCACTTTTCAGTTTTTACTCCAATCCATCAGAATTATTAAATTTCTGGAATCCTACTCTAGATATTATAGTGGTATGAATATTTTTATTCCAAAGAAGTAAACACAGCCTATTGTGGACAGCCTATTTTTCCTCATCTATGGTACTAAGTTTTACATTGTATAACATTACAAATTGGGAAGAAAATAATTGGCTTTCCATCTGCAAAGTTGGAACAAAAAAAAAATTTCCTAGGGAAATGACTTAGATAATTTCTTTTTAGGATGTTGGGTCCCTAAAGATAATGTCTTTAGCCTAAATTATAGACTCAGTTGTAAAAACCTGGACCAAATCCCAAGCCTCTTAACCTTCTCTGTAATGAGGCTATGCCAGATTCTGTGCTCTCAAAACCCTAGCTGGGTTCAGTAATATTCTACTTCTGACAGACACTGATGATCGTAAACATAAGCACACCTCCTATTGCACTGGAGAAAGGAACTGAGTGGTAATTTTTAACCAAATGGAAAAATTTATGTTGGACCCTGTAGATTTGACTGACTAACCAAGAAAGTGGACTTCCTTCCATTTATTTTAGTGGGAGTTTTAGTTGTTACCAAAGGCAGCCTTTTTGAAGCTCTCTTTCTGGAAGGTTCATCTCCTTCAATCTTGTCCACCTGGCTTGGAAAGTACCACATGCTAGGCATTAGGAAGAAGAATTTCCAACACAGTAGATAGTGAGGTACAAGAAAACAATAAGTCAGAAGAGGTGGGGAATGATCCTGAGAACTGAACATCAATTTGGGGTCCATTTTTAAAGATCATGTGAACTTCTGTCCATTCTCTATGTAACTAAGGCCCAATTTCCTCTTTTGTGAGAAGTGAGGTAGTATAATGGCTTTCCTTATAAGATTTGAAACAGCCAATGTGATAAATGCAATAAACACTGGTCATTATTTTTTCTGTTGGTAATGAGGGTAATTGCCTTTCATGTTCCTAATATTTGTGATTTAGAAAAAAAAATCACCCCATTTATCATTCATCTTTCTATCCTTCACACATATAAGCATGCTGCTTTATTAATTATACTAAGAAAGATTGATAATGGGTTAAAAAAATCCAATTGTAAGGATTAAAAATAAATTTGTAAGGAAATTAGGGACAGAGTAACTAATGCATACTTTTAAAATGTACTAATTAAAACAGCAATATGATAGTACTGCATACTTATTAGAGTGGTTACAATTAAAATTACTGTAAAATACAGGAAGCTTCATTCATTGCTGGTGGGAATGTAAAGACAAATCACTGTGGAAGAGAATTTGACAGTTTCCAACAAAACTAAGCCTAGTCTTACCACATAATCTGGCAATAGTGCTTCCCAGGATTTATCCTACTGACATTAAAAAATAATAATAAACAAAAAACTGCATTTGGAGCAATTTTTTCATAGTCATCAATAATTAATCAAGATGTCTTTAGTAGATAAACAGATAAGTAAAGTGTGATATATCAGTACTCTTGAATATTATTAAACAAAACAAAAAATTAAAATGAAAAGAAATGATCCAATAAGCCATGAAGTAAAGGAAGAATCTTCAAGGTATATTACTAACTGGAAAAAAAAAAAATCTGAAAATCTTATGTGATATATGATTCCAACTATATAACATTCTGGAAAAATGACAAAATTTGTTGTTGTTATTGTTCAGTTGTTCAGTCATGTCTGACTCTTCATGACCCCATAGACTGCATCATGTCAGGCTTCCCTGTCCTATACCATCTTCCAGAGCTTGCTCAAACTCATGTCCATTGAGTTGGTGATGCCATGAAACTGTCTCGTACTCTGTCATCCCTTTCTCCTCCTGCCTTCAATCTTTCCCAGCATCAGAGTCCTTTCTAATGAGTTGGCTTTTCACATCAGGTGGTCAAAATATTGAAGCTTCAGCTTCACCATCAGTCCTTCCAGTGAATATTTGGGACTGATTTCCTATAGGATTGACTGGTTTGATCTCCTTTCAGACCAAGGGATTCTCAAGAGTCTTCTCCAGCACCACAGTTCACAAGCATCAATTTTTGTACTTAGCCTTCTTTATGGTCCAACTCTCATATCCATCCATGACTAGTGGAAAAACCATGTCTTTCACTAGACGGACTTTTGTTGGCAAAGTAATGTCTCTGCTTTTTAATATGCTGTCTAGGTGTGTCACAGCCTTTCTAAGCATCTTTTAGTTTCAAGACTGCGGTAATCATCCACAATAATGTTGGAGCCCAACAAAATAAAATCTGTTACTGTTTCCATTGTTTCCCCATCTATTTGCCATGAAGGGATGGGGCCAGATGCCATGCTCTTCATTTTTTGAATGTTAAGTTTTAAGCCAGCTTTTTCACTCTTATCTTAAACTTTCAACAAGAAGCTTTTTAGTTCCTCCTTGCTTTCTGCCATAAGGATGGTATCTCCATATCTGAGTTTATTGATATTTCTCCCTGCAATCTTGATTCCAGCTTGTGCTTCATTCAGCCTGGTATTTCCCATGATATACTCTGCATATATTAAATAAACAGGAGGACAATATATAGCCTTGACATACTCCTTTCCCAATTTTGAACCAGTCCATTGTTCAATGTCTGGTTCTAACTGCTGCTTCCTGACCTGCATACAGGTTTCTCACAAGGCAGGTAAACTGGTCTGGTATTCCCATCTCCTAAAGAATTTTCCAGAATTTGTTGTGATCCACACAGTCAAAAGGTTCAGTGTAGTCAATGAAACAGAAGTAGATGTTTTTCTGGAATTCTCTTTCTTTTTCTATGATCCAGTAGGTGTTGGCAATTTGATCTCTGGTTCCTCTGCTTTTTCTGAATCCAGCTTGAACTACTGGAAGTTCTTGGTTCACATACAATTGAAGCCTAGCTTCGAGAATTTTGAAAATTGCTTTGCTAGCCTGTGAAAAGAGTGCAATTGTGCAGTACTTTGAACATTCTTTGGCATTGCCCTTCTTTGGGATTGAAATGAAAACTGACATTTACCAGTCCTATGGTCATTGTTGTGTTTCCCAAATTTGCTGGCATATTGAGTGCAGCATTTTCACAGCATCATCGTTTAGTATTTGAAATAGGTCAGCTGGAATTTCGTCACCTCCACTAGCTTTGTTCGTAGTAATGCTTCCTAAAGCCCACTTGACTTCAACTCCAGGATGTCTGACTCAAGGTTAATGATCACATCATCATGGTTACCTAGGTGACTAAGATCTTTTTTGTATAGTTCTTCTGTGTATTCTTGCCAACTCTTCTTAATATTTTCTGCATCTCAGTTCCATACTGTTTCTCTCCTTTTTTATGCCCATCTTTGCATGAAATGTTCCCTGGATAGCTCTAATTTTCTTGAAGAGATCTTTAGTCTTTCCCATTCTATTGTTTCTTTGCATTGATCACTTAGGAAGGCTTTCTTATCTCTCCTTGCTATTCTTTGGAACTCTGCATTCAGATGGGTATATCTTTCCTTTCCTCCTTTGCCTTTCACTTCTCTTCTTTTCTCAGCCATATTTAAGGTCTCTTCAGACAACCATTTTGCCTTTTTTCATTTCTTTTTCTTGGGGATGGTTTTGATCACCTCCTCCTGTACAATGTTATGAACCTCCATCCATAGTTCTTCAGGCACTCTGTATATCAGATCTATCCCCTTGAATCTATTTGTTACTTCCAAATTGTGAAAGGAATACATTAAGGCTGTATGTTGTCACCTTGCTTATTTAACTTATATGCAGAGCACATCATGTGAAATGCCCAACTGTATGAAGTACAAGCTGAAATCAAGATAGCATGGAGAAATATAAATAACCTCAGATATGCAGATGACACTACCCTTATAGCAGAAAGCAAAGAGGAACTAAAATACCCCTTGATGATAGTGAAAGAGCAGAGTGAAAAAATTGGCTTAAAACTCAATGTTGAAAAAATGAAGATCATGACATCCGGTCCCATCACTTCAAGGTAAATGAATGGAGAAACAATGGAAATAGTGACAGACTTTATCTTCTTGGGCTCCAAAATCACTGCAGATGGTGACTGTAGCCATGAAATTAAAAGATGCTTGCTCCTTGGAAGAAAAGCTATGACACACCTACACAGCATATTAAGAAAAAGTAGAAACATTACTTTACCAACTAGGATACATCTAATCAAAGCTATGGTTTTTCCAGTAGTCACATATGGATGTGAGTTGGGCCATAAAGAATGCTGAGTGCCGAAGAACTGATGCTTGTGAACTGTGGTATTGGAGAAGACTCTTGAGAGCCTCTTGAACTGCAAAAAGATCAAACCAGTCAATCCTAAAGGAAATCAGTCCTGAATATTCATTGGAAGGACTGATGCTGAAGCTGAAGCCCCAACACTTTGGCCACCTGATGGGAAGAACTGACTCATTTGAAAAGACCCCGATGCTGGGAAAGATTGAACACAAGCGGAGAATGGGACAATAGTGGATGAGAAGATTGGATGGCATCACCAACTCAATGGACATGAGTTTTAGCAAGCTCAGGGGGTTGGTGATGGACAGGGAAGCCTGGTGTGCTGCAGTCCATGGGCTCGAGAAAAATCAGACATGACTGAGTAAATGAACTGAGCTGAACTGAATAGAAAAATCTGTAATCACTTTTTAAAATCCAGATGCATATCAGGATTATCTTGAAATTTTTTATAACATACACATGCTCAGGTTTTGCTTTTTTCCTCCAGATTTCCAGATATGTTTGTAACCAGCACTCATGTTTTTTAAAAAAAAAAAAATGGACTATATGATGATCTTTTACTTTTATCTACAATGGCACCCCACTCCAGTACTCTTGCCTGGAAAATCCCATGGACAGAGGAGCCTGGTGGGCTGCAGTCCGTGGGGTCGCTAAGAGTCGGACACGACTGAGCAACTTCACTTTCACTTTTCGCCTTCATGCATTGGAGAAGGAAATGGCAACCCACTCCAGTGTTCTTGCCTGGAGAATCCCAGGGGCAGGGGAGCCTGGTTGGCTGCCGTCTCTGGGGTCGCATAGAGTTGGACACGACTGAAGCGACTTAGCAGCAGCAGCAGCAGCATACTTCAACAAGATACACAAGTGAAAAATAAGGTAAGTTAAAATTTTTCTATTTTAAGCTATTATAATCATTTCTAAGCATAAAACAGGGGGGGGAGCTAAAGAAGCGATGTTGATATGCCTTGCTACAATAACTAAAAATATATCATGGATAATAAGAAATGAATGAAATTTAAGAAAACAAGGAAATGAAAATGTACTTGAGGTATACATGACTGACACATAGTCATACGTCAAAATGCTAATAGTGATTTTGAACACACGCAGCCATAAGTGCAGTTTCCAACAAGCAGCAGTGAGTGGTAGCTGAAGCAAGGTCTTACTTAGTTTTCTAGACAGGGAGCTTTAACCACTGGACCACAGGGGCCAGCAGTTAGGGCTAAGGTCCCTAGTCCTTCCTGCCTAGTCACGAATGGATTCAGGCAAGGAGGCAGAAGGTAAGTTCAGTTCAGTTCAGTCGCTCAGTAATGTCCAACACTTTGCGACCCCATGAAATGCAGCATGCCAGGCCTCCCTGTCCATCACCAACTCCCAGAGTCCACCCAAACCCATGTCCATTGAGTCAGTGAGGCCATCCAACCATCTCATCCTCTGTTGTCCCCTTCTCCTGCCCTCAATCTTTCCTAGCATCAGGGTCTTTACAAATGAGTCAGCTCTTTCCATCAGGTGGCCAAAGTATTGGAGTTTCAGCTTCAACATCAGTCCTTCCAATGAACACCCAGATCTGATTTCCTTTAGGATGGACTGATTGGATCTCCTTGCAGTCCAAGGGACTCTCAAGAGACTTCTTCAACACAACAGTTCAAAATCATCAATTCTTCGGTGCTCAGCTTTCTTTATAGTCCAACTCTCACATCCATACATGACTACTGGAAAAATCATAGCCCTGACTAGACGGACTTTCGTTGACAAAGTGATGTCTCTGCTTTTTAATATGCTGTCTACGTTGGTCATAACTTTCCTTCCAAGGAGTAAGCATCTTTTAATTTCATGGCTGCAATCACCATCCACAGTGATTTTGGAGCCCAGAAAAATAAAGTCTGCCATTATTTCCACTGTTCCCCCATCTATCTGCCATGAAGTGATGGGACCAGATGCCATGATCTTAGTTTTCTGAATGTTAAGCTTTAAGCCAACTTTTTCACTCTCCTCTTTCCCTTTCATCAAGAGGCTCTTTAGTTCTTCTTCAACTTCTGCCATAAGGGTGGTGTCATCTGCATATCTGAGGTTATTGATATTTCTCCCAGCAATCTTGATTCCAGCTTGTGCTTCTTCCAGTCCAGCATTTCTCATGATGTCATATAAGCTAAATAAGCAGGGTGACAATATACAGCCTTGATGTACTCCTTTTCCTATTTGGAACCAGTCTGTTGTTCCATGTCCAGTTCTAACTGCTGCTTCCTGACCTGCATACAAATTTCTCAAGAGGCAGATAAGGTGGTCTGGTATTCCCATCTCTTTCAGAGTTTTCCACAGTTTATTGTGATCCACACAGTCAAAGGCCTTGTCATAGTCAATAAAGCAGAAATAGATGTTTTTCTGGAACTCTCTTGCTTTTTCCATGATCCAGCGGATGTTGGAAATTTGATCTCTGGTTCCTCTGCCTTTTCTAAAACCAGCTTGAATATCTGGAAGTTCGCAGTTCACATATTGTTGAAGTGTGGCTTGGAGAATTTTGAGCATTACTTTACTAGCGTGTGAGATGAGTTCAATTTTCAGTAGTTTGAGCATTCTTTGGCATTGCCTTTCTTTGGGATTGGAATGAAAACTGACCTTTTCCAGTCCTATGGCCACTGCTGAGGTTTCCAAATTTGCTGGTATGTTGAGTGTAGCACTTTCACAGCATCATCTTTCAGGATTTGAAATAGCTCAACTGGAATTCCACCACCTCCACTAGCTCTGTTCATAGTGATGCTTCTTAAGACCCAATTGACTTCACATTCCAGGGTGTCTGGCTCTATGTGAGTGATCACACCATTGTGATTATCTGGGTCATGAAGATCTTTTTTGTATAGTTCATTATATAGTATATTCTTGCCACCTCTTAATATCTTCTGCTTCTGTTAAGTCCATACCATTTCTGTCCTTTATCGAGCCCATCTTTGCATAAAATGTTCCCTTGGTATCCATAATTTTCTTGAAGAGATCTCTAGTCTTTCCAGTTTTATTGCTTTCCTCTATTTCTTTGCAATGATCCCTGAGGAAGGCTTTCTTATCTCTCCTTGCTATTCTTGGAACTCTGCATTCAAATGGGTATATCTTTCCTTTTCTCCTTTGCTTTTCACTTCTCTTTTTTCACAGCTATTTGTAAGGCCTCCTCATACAGTCATTTTGTTTTTTTGCATTTCTTTTTCTTGGGGATGGTCTTGATTCCTATCTCCTGTACAATGTCATGAACCTCCGTCCATAGTTCATCAGGCACTCTATCAGATCTAGTCCCTTAAATCTATTTCTCACTTCTACTGTATAGTCATAAGGGATTTGATTTAGGCCATACCTGAACGGTCTAGTGGTTTTCCCTACTTTCTTCAATTTAAGTCTGAATTTGGCAATAAGGAGTTCATCACCTGAGCAACAGTCAGCTCCCAGTCTTGTTTTTGCTGACTGTATAGAGCTTCTCCATCTTTGGCTACAAATAATATAATCAATCTGATTTCAGTGTTGACCATCTGGTGATGTCCAGAAGGTAAACAGTAAAGCAAAAAATTTACCGAAAAGTAGTTGCAGAAATTTGTATGGGTGGACTCAGAGACAGATTCACGCCTGTAGGAATAACCCTGTGTACAAGACAGCAAAAGAGACACTGATGTATAGAACAGTCTTATGGACTCTGTTGGAGAGGGAGAGGGTGGGAAGATTTGGGAGAATGGCATTGAAACATGTAAAATATCATATATGAAAAGAGTTGCCAGTCCAGATTCGATGCACGATACTGGATGCTTGGGGCTGGTGCACTGGGATGACCCAGAGGGATGGTATGGGGAGGGAGGAGGGAGGAGGGTTCAGGATGGGGAACACATGTATACCTGTGGTGGATTCATTTCGATATTTGGCAAAACTAATACAATATTGTAAGGTTTAAAAATAAAATAAAATTTTTTTTAAAAAGGAGTAATTTTCTAAGTCTTCATCTTCCTTTACAACAATCACCTTGCTTTGTCCCTCCCAGGTTAACTTGTCTCAGTACCCTCCCCTGGGGTGCGCATGCACATCCTAGCCGAGATAGATCTTGAAGTGAAGGCTTCTGAGAGAAGAAAGACTGATTATGGCCTAGAGCTATCCTGACTTTTGACTCCAAGGGAACTTTCTGTGCACATGTAGTGGCTTCCTTATCAGACAAGGTTTTTTACTTTCTTTGTCCTTACTATGATTATTCCCTTAAAAGTGAAAGTGAAAGTTGCTCAGTCATGTCTGACTCTTTGTGACCCCATGAACTATACAGTTCAGTTCAGTTAAGTCACTCAGTCAGGTCTGTCACTTTGCAAACCCATGGACTGCAGCATACCAGGCTTCCCTGTCCATCACCAACTCCTGGAGCTTGCTCAAACTCATGTCCACTGAGTCAGTGAAGCCATCCAACCATCTCATCCTCTGTTGTCCCCTTCTCCTTCAGGAGTGGGTTGTCATGCCCTTCGCCAGAGAATGCTCCCAATCTAAGGATCAAACCCAGTTCTTCCACATTGCAGGCAGATTCTTTACCAGCTGAGACACCAGAGAAGCCTTCATTCCCTTGAGGTAGGAGAAAAAGACTATTTACCCTGTTTTTTTTGGCTGTAAATCCTTCAACTGGAGCCCACCTATCTCTTATCTTAAGAAATGCAAAGAGGAGGTTGGTTGATTGTAAATTTCCAACCTGGAATCACCTATCCTACTCAAAAGGAAGTTTAAAAAATAACAACATCTTAAACTAATAAGAGCAAGTTAAATGGATAGGCAATCTAGAAAAAAAACTTGGTAGCACATTTAAGAAGTTTCAACCTCACTAAAAAAAATTATTATTATTATTTAATTAATTAAATAGGTCATCTTAGGACAGAGTTAAAGTTATTAGTGGGCACATATGTTTACATGTTTTTACTTATATATTTAGAAAGAAAGCTGTGAAGATATATCAGTGAAATGGAAACTAACAGACAATAAGAAAGTAAACTGATACTGCTTCAGAAGTGCAACTTAAAAATAAAATTAAAAGTTAAAAATAATATGCAAATTGACTGAATAACTTTCCCTAAAGACAAATTTAAGAAGGAAACACAAAGTGCACAAAATTAAGTGTACACTGTTGGCAGAAATGTAAATTTGTGTAGCCACTGTAGAAAACAGTGTGGAGGTTTCTCAAAAACTAAAAATAGTGAGAACTATCATTGACTCAACAATCCCACTTTTGGGTTCATATTTGAAAAAAACAAAAACACTAATTTGAAAGGATACATGCACCCCAATGTTCATAGCCACAATATTTACAATTGGCAAGATACGAAATTACCCTATGTGTCCATGAAGAGATGAATGGATAAAAAAGATGTGGTATGCATATACATTGAAATACTACTGAACCATAAGAAAACAAATTTTCCATTTGCAGCAATGTGGATGAAACTGGAGGACAGTATGCTAAGTGAAATAAGACAAAAAAGACAAATACTATATCACTTATATCTGGAATCTAAAAAAATGTAGTAAGGTAGTAAATATAACAAAACAAAAACAGACCTACAGAAACAGAGGATTAACTAGTGAGTACCAGTGCTGGGAGAGGGGCAAACCCATATGGGTGGGGGAGAAGGAGATACAGACTGTTGGATATAAGGGAAACTATAGGGATATATTGCACAACATGGAGAATATAGCCAATATTTTCTAATAACTGTAAATGGAATGTGACTTCTAAAAATTGTATAAAATTAATAAAATAAATATATATATTTAAATGTTAAAATGTGGATATGAAGCCTTCAAAAATTTCAATAAAAATTAAAACAAGACTTATTTTAAAGACAATGTTTATCATCACATGAGTCATTAACACTACAATTAATATATGCATGAAAATGCAGTGCTGGTTAAATAAAATTGAGAATATTTATGAGGTAGGACTAGACTTCCCTGGTGACTCAGATGGTAAGAGCATCTGCCTACAAAGCAGGAGACCTGGGTTCGATCCCTGGGTTGGGAAAATCCTCTGGAGAAGGAAATGGCAGCCCACTCCAGTATTCTTGCCTGGAAATCCCATGGACAGAGGAGCCTGGTAAGCTACAGTCCATGGGGTCGCAAAGAGTCAGACATGACTGAGCAACTTCACTTTTGGACACTTTCGGATGAGGTAGGACACAATGCAGATAATGAATGCTACGTTTGGAAGAATATTTCTCACTAGGAACACTTTTTAAGAAATTGTTTTGAATAACAAAAATTATCAAATCATATGTAAACACACCTCCTTATGTGTGAAATTATATATACATATATATAATGTGTATATGTATATATATATATGTATATATATAAATATATATACTTTCCACATACGTATATGTGTTTATGCTGCTGGTGCTGCTCAGTCATGTCCGACTCTTTGAGAACTCATTGACTGTAGGCTGCCAGGCTCCTCTGTCCATGGAATTTTCCAGATAAGAATACTGTAGTGGGTTGCCATTTCCTACTTCAATGTGTGTGTGTGTGTGTGTGTGTGTGTGTAAAATACAAATTTAATTTTATATGAATAGCTATCTATATGATATGCTTTGGTGACTATCATTTAGTATTATGGGCATTTTTCATTTTCAGAAATTTTTCACATTTGCTCAAGTATATGTATCCAGTACTCAAAACTCAGAAAAAATAATTATTGTTAGACTACCAACAGTGGTCCATATAGTCAAAAGTATCGTTTTTCCAGTAATCGTGTATGGATGTGAGAGTTGGACCATAAAGAAAGCTGAGCACCAAAGAATTGATGCTTTTCAACTGTGGCATTGGAGAAGACTCTCAAGAGCCCCTTGGACTGCAAGGAGATCAAACCAGTCAATCCTATAGGAAATCAGTCCTGAATATTCATTGGGAGGACTGATGCTGAAGCTGAAGCGCCAATACTTTGGCCACCTGATGTGAAGAACTGACACTGGAAAAGACCCTGATGCTGGGAAAAGATTGAACACAGGAAGAGAAGGGGTTGACAGAGGATGAGATGGTTGGATGGCATCACCAACTCAATGAACATGAGTTTGAGCATTCTCCAGCAGACGGTGAAAGACAGGGACACCTGGCGTACTGCAGTCCATGGGGTCACAAAGAGTAAGACAAGACTGAGTGACTGCACTAACTCATTGGACTACCAATAAAGTGCTAAAAAAAAATGATAGTTGAGCTACCTTCTATCATTTTTATGTCTCTTCAAATTAGTTCCCACATTTCACTGGGAGGATTAGCTGCCAAAGGAAATTTCTCATGAATAGAAAACTCACGGTCTTGCACTTTGGAGCCTAGCAGTGGAAACAGTTTTCTCAAAGTCCATGTGACATTCATCCCCAAAATACACTACCCATTAGCTGTGCCAAATCTGTCTCATTACAGTCTGCAAGGTCCACAGGGAAGAGACTTGATTTTTACAAGAAAACTTCACTTCATTGCCTTCTCAGAAAACTATATAAACTCCTGCCTCTTCTCACTTCTGAGCACTTCCCATTGCTCCAGGAAACCTAAACATGGAAAACCAAGAGATAGTTCAGCATTCTTTAATGGTCTGCAACTTTCTTTCTGCCTTTTCAGTTTTTCACAATTGTCCCTCATAGGTTTCTAAAATTTCTTATTAAAATAGGTTAAGCATTAACACACATGTCTAGAAAGCTGGAGGATTGGTGCAATCTGTTCTGACAATGAAAAAATATTTCAAAGATTTTTAATGTGGCATTTTTAAAAAAGAAAATTCCTTTTGCCAATTTATATTATAAAATTTCTCCTAATAACTTGCTGCATGTCTCTTTTTGACCTAACTCCATCATCAGTTGCTAAGGATACCTCTAGTTTACAATTCAGTAAATTCAAGCTCATAAACCTAAATCTCTATGTTTTGGATCATCATGGGTAATATGCAGAGGAAACCTGGGCACAGAAGTCAGAACTTGAAATCTTTCCTGTTATGGATATTCAGGACTATGAGTCTCTTAGTGTTTTTTTTTTTCCTTCTCAATATAAGCTTGAGAAAAATTAAATCTGCTAAATATAATTATCTTCTTTTCTAGTAACATATCTTCTATTTTATGAAAAATCTCTTTGTTCCTTATCTCTTTTAGCTATTTAAAGTTCTTGTAGCTTGCTGAATTTTGATTTTACTAAATTTTGTATGACTATCTCCACATTTTATGGCTTAGTGATCAAGAACTCACTCATACACTCCACCTTTGAAGGACCTACCCTACCTTGAATGACAGTCTGGAGAGGATTCAACTCTATGTAAGTGACAGAGATATTTTTATACAGTTAGAACAAAGTTTACAATAATATTAAACATTTTGGTGATCTTTTTATATCAATGAAGTGTGTTTCATTCCTTTAAGCATACCAGGAGACACGTAACATGCTGCTTTTAATAGGTAGCATTCAGATTAAATTATTGAGAAAAGATTTGAGAAATGTGAGTTGATGAGGTTAAACAAGGAGGGATGAATCAAGGCAAAATGAATCAGTTTATGACTTTTTTAAAAGTAAATAATTGGATTTAGAGGTTCAAGGTTTTATCTAAACAACAAGAAATCCTTGATTAAATTAAGCAATTCAATGAATCATCTAGAAGCTTCTGGAATATTTAAAACAACTTTGTACATTCCTCCTTACCTATTATCTTAATGAAAATTCAAGTCTTTTGAAATTGTGCAGTAAGATAACAGATGACAAATCAAACTCTGATGAGCACGTAGCCTAGTTTTTCTCAATGACACGTTAAATATCTGGTGAATAAGGAAATGGCTGAATTTCCATAGCATATCTTAGGAGTTTGACTGAATAGATTCTCATTGCATGATATAAACAAAATTTATGCAAGCTGAATCTTGAGCTATAAAGGCTGGGTTATCAACAACTCAGGAACTGCAAATCTCAGGTTACAAGCTCAATGGGGGCCCTCCATCCCAACTGCAAGCACATTGAGAAGAAGATTACTTACTTCACTTTCTTTCTGGGAGTGATCTAGAATATGTATTACAAATCTTAGGTTTGGGAGTACTATTAAGTGGAACTGTGCAAAGAACTTTCTTTTTATAAACTATTTATCTATCTCTGTGTTTAACCTTAGCAAAATCTTTACTCTCCTTTTTAAGTAAATTTAATAGTTTAAGTAAAATTTAGCCTTATGAATTAGATGAAGACAGGGAAAGAACTATTTGAAGGGCTAAATGAAAAACTTGCACAGTATCATAGTTTACAGAGCACAGATATAAACCGGATATAAAAACAAACAAACAAAAATATTTCCAGGGTATTTGGTTCTGGAAAATTCAATCCTAGAATAATGTGGTTTTTTTTTTTCTTACCACTTAAGGAAATTAATTGTTTTATATTTCTAGAGTATGATAACACATTTACAGGAGACTTGGAAAATACAGAATAAGATTACATATAATTCCTAGTGTAATGTCTTGAAATTGAGATACTGAATTTTAAAACAGATATTGCCAAAGATCATCCCAAATGAATACAGGAAAGGAGTCCTTTGGCAAGAAATGTATAGATTAATGCACATAAGTATTGGAAAGCATAAACTGACACAAAGAAGGGTGTTTTTCCACTTTCTAGTCATGTTCTTTTTCAGTCTATCTTTTCCGACTCTAAAGTCTTGTTCTCATTATGAATGGCTGAATGTTACAAAGTAAAGAAACTGAGTCTGAGTGGACCTAGAGGACAAAGCAGGAGGATTTATGAGCAGCTTTTAGTTCAAGTGAACACAGAATTTCATAGCAAAGGGGCTGTTGCCCTGAAGGACCATGGAGTATGCTTTTTAATTTGGTAGAAAGTTCATCAGTGGTCGCATATAAGCAGAAGGCTGTAATTTACAACGTTGAGATACCAATGTCACTTGATTTAAAGGACAGGCTTGGTGATCATTCAAACTGGGTAGGAAAAAGTGATTTGCAACCATCCCGATTCAACCAAATGTCTACACCCCGAAAAAATAGGAGCTACTAGTAGCAATTGCCTCTGGATGTAATAAATGCATCACTTTCACTTAATGGGTGGTAAGTATAATAAAAAAGAATTTAAGTAAGCCTTAAAGATAATTTAACTTGCCAGTTTTGCTCAATAACTTTTCTTTGTTGTGATATCATAATTTGCAGGTTGAGCATAAATATGCTTCTCGAAATTATTAGGTTCTCATCAGTGTGATGCACACACTTTTCTGAGAATATACAACAGAGTATTTCCTTCAACCTAAGAGATATCTGAAGAAAAAATACAGAATCTAAACGCTGAATTATTCTCACCCAGAGTGCCAGATTTCTTAGATTTGACATTCAAAAGGTATTTACAATTCAAATTCATGGATTTTAGATCTATGTGTAGATAGCTTAAAGAAAAGTTAGGGATTTTTACACATTTACCAATTATTTTAAAATAAGATATACGTGTATAGCATTAATTTTTTACTTTGCAATTGTATAAAATATTTTCACCTATAATTGAGAGCAGGAGGAGAAGAGAGCAACAGAGGATGAGATAGTTGGATAGCATCACCAATTCAATGGACATGAGTTTGAGCAAATTCTGGGGGACAGTGACGGTCAGGGAAGCCTGGCATGCTGCAATGATGGTGTCACAAAGAGTGGGACACAACTTAGGAACTGAACAATGGATTTCTTATTTTATCTATAGGGTAATCTTGAATGTTGTCATCTAAATTTACTACAAATGAAAAGCAAAGATTAGACAATGTAGGGACAGAACCAGATACACAAAATTAATTTTTGTCATGGGTTGATGCTGCTGTCCAGTTGCTAAGTCCTCTCTAACTCTTTGGAACCCCACGGACTGCAGCATTTCAGGCTTCCCTGTACTTCACTATCTCGCAGAGTTTGCTCAAATTCATGTTCTCTGACTCAGTGATATTATCTAACCATCTCATCCTCTCCACCCTCTTTTTTTTTTTTTTTTTCTTTCAATCTTTCCTAGCATCAGGGTCTTTTGCAATGAGTCAGCTTTTCCCATAAGGTAGTCAAAGTACTGGAGCTTCATCTTCAGCAAAAATCCTTCCAATGAATATTCAGTGTTGATTTCCTTTAGTATTAATTTATTTGCTCTCCTTGCAGTTTAAGGGACTCTCAAGAGTCTTCTTCAACACCACATTTGGAAAGCATCAGTTCATTGGTACTTAGCCTTCTTTATTGTCCAACTCTCAGATACATACATGACTCCTGGAAAAACCATAGCTTTGACTATATGAACTTTTTTCTGCAAAGTGAGGTCTGTGCTTTTAAACATGCTTTCTAGGTTTGTCATAGCTTTCCTTTCAAGGAACAAGCATCTTTTAGTTTCATGGCTGCAGTCAATCTGCAGTGATTTTGGAACCCAAGAAAATAAACTTTGTCACTAACTCTAACTTTTCCCCTTTTGTTTGCCATGAAGTAATGGACTGGAAGACATGATCTTAGTATTTTAAATGTTCAGTTTTAACCCACTTTTTTCACTCTCCTCTTTCAACCTTATCTAGAGGCTTTTTAGTTCCTCTTCATTTTCTGCCATTAGAGTGGTATCAGCTGTATATCTGAGATTGTTGATATTTCTCCCAGAAATCTTGATTGCAGCTTGTGATTCATCCAGTCCTGCATTTCACATGATATGCTCTGTATAAAAGTTAAATAAACAGAGTAACAATATATAGCCTTGACATACTCCTTTCCCAATTTTGAACCAGTTAATTGTTCCATGTAAGGTTCTAATTGTTGCTTTTTGACCCGTGTTCAGGCTTCTCAGGAGAAGATAAGGGGGTCTGATATCCCCATCTCCTTAAGAATTTTCCAGTTTGTTGTAATCCACATAGTCAAAGACTTTAGCATAGTCAACGAAGCAAAAGTGAATGTTTTCCTGGAATTCCCTTGCTTTTCCTATAATCCAATGGATGTTGGCAATTCGATCTCTGGTTCCTCTACCTTTCTAAACCTAACTTGTACATCTGCAAGTTTTCAATTCATATACTACTGAGGCTTAGCTTGAAGAATTTTGTGCATAACCTTTGTTGTTGTTCCATTGTTCAGGCACGTCTGACTCTTCACAACCTCATGAACTATAGCACTCAGGCTTCCCTGTCCTTCACAATCTTCCAGAGTTTGCTGAGACCCATGTCCATTGAGTTGATGATGCCATACAACCATGTCATCCTCTGTCATCCCTTTCTCCTCCTGCCTTCAACCTTTCCAGTATCAAGGTCTTTTCCAATGAGTCAGCTCTTCTCATCAGTTCCCCAAAGTATTGGAGTTTCAGCTTCAGCATCAGTCCTTCCAATGAATATTCAGGGCTGATTTCCTTTAGGATTTATTGATTTGATCTCTTTGAAGTCCAAGGGACTCTCAAGAGTCTTCTCCAACACTATGCTTTGAAAGCATCAATTCTTCAGCTTTCTTTATGGTTCAACTCTCACATGTGTACATGACTACTGGAAAAACCATAGCTTTGACTATATGGATGCTTGTCAGCAAAGTGATGTCTCTGTTTTTTAATACACTGTCTAGGTTTGTCATAGCTTTTCTTCCAAGGAGCAAGTGTCTTTCTAACTTCATGGCTGCAGTCACCATCCCTAGTGATTTTGGAGCCCAAGAAAATAAAGTGTGTCACTGTTTCCATGGTTTCCCCATCTATTTTCCCTGAAGTGATGGAAACAGATACCATGATCTTAGTCATTTGAATGTTGAGTTTTAAGCCAGCTTTTTCACTTCCCTCTTTCACCTTAATCAAAAGGCTCTTTAGTTCCTCTTCCCTTTCTGCCATAAGGGTGGTATCATCTCCATATCTGAGATTTTTTATATTTCTCCTGTCTTTCTTGCTTCCAGCTTGAGTTTCATCCAGTCCAGCATTTCACATGATGTACTCTGCATATAAGTTAAATAAGCAGGATGATAACATACAGCCTTGACATACTCCTTTCCCAATATCGAACTAGTTCATTGTTACATGTTTGGTTCTAACTGTTACTTCTTGACCTGCATGCAGGTTTCTTAGGAGGCATGTAAAATGGTCTGGTATTCCCTTTACAAACTTTCCACAGTTTCTTGTTATCCACACCATCAAAGATTTTAGCATAGTCAATGAAGCATATATTTTTCTGGAATTCTCTTGCTTTTTCTTTGATCCAGTGGATGTTGGCAATTTGATCTCTGATTCCTCTGTCTTTTAAATCTACCTTGCACATCTGGTAGTTCTTGGTTCATATGCTACTGAAGCCTAGCTTGAAGAATTTTGAGAATTAACTTGCTAGGATGTGAAATGAGTACAATTGTGCAGTAGCTTGAACATTCTTTGGCTCTGCCCTTCTTTAGGTTTGGAATGAAAACTGACCTTTTACAGTCCTCTGGCCACTTATGAGTTTTCCAAATTTACTGGCATATTGAGTGCAGCACTTTAATTGTATCACCTTTTAGGATTTGAAATAACTTTGCTGGAATTCCATCACCTCCACTAGCTTTGTTGGTAGTAATGCTTCTTAAGTCCTTCTTGACTTCAAACTCCAGGATATCTGGCTCTAGGTGAGTGACCACACTATCGTGGTTATCCCAGTCTTTAAGTCCTTTTCTTTTATAGTTCTTCTATGTATTCTGGCCACCACTTCTTAATCTCTTCTACCTCTGTTAGGTCCTTACAATTTCTGTCCTTTATCATGCCCATCCTTGCATGAGATGTTCCCTTGATATCTCCAATTTTCTTGAAGAGAGCTCTAGTCATTCCCATTCTATTGTTTTCCTCTACTCCTTTGTATTGTTCATTGAAGAAAGTCTTCTTATCTCTCCTTCCTTTTCTCTGGAATTCTGTATTCAGTTGTGTATATCTTTCCCTTTCTCCTTTGACTTTCAAATCTCTTATTTACTCAGCTATTTTTGTAAGACCTCCTCAGACAACCACTTTGCCTTCTTACATTTTTTTTTCTGTAGGATGATTTTGGTTACTGCCTCCTGTGCAATGTTATGAACCTCCATATCCATGGTTCTTCTGGCACTCTGTCTACCAGATCTAGTCCCTTGAATCCTTTGTCACATCTACTGCATAATCATAAGGGATTTGATTTAGGTTATACTTGAAAGGCCTAGTGATTTTCTCTACCTTCTTCAATGTAAGCCTGAAATTTGCAATAAGGAGCTCACGATCTGAGCAACAGTCAGCTCAAGGTCTTGTTTTTGCTGACTATATAGAGCTTCTCCATCACTGGCTGCAAAGAATATAATCAATCTCATTTTGATATTGACCAACAGGTGATGTCCATGTGTAGAATCATCTCTTGTGCTGTTGGAACATCTCTTGTGCTCTTGGAAAATGATCTTTTCTATGTGTGTTTTATTTTGTCAAGTTTGCTCTTGACAAACTCTGTTAGCCTTTGTCCTGCTTCATTTTGTACTCCAAAGCCAAACTTGCCTGTTACTCCAGGTATCTTTTGACTTCCTTTTTGCCTTCCAGTCCCCTATGGTGATATGACATCTTTTTTGTGTTTGTTCTAAAAGATCTTGTAGGCCTTCATAGAACTATTCAGCTTCAGCTTCTTCAACATCAGTGGTTGGGGCATAGACTTAGGTTACTGTGATGTTGACTGATTTGCCTTGGAAACAAACCAAAGTCATTCTGTCATTTTTGAGATTGCCCCCAATTACTGCATTTTAGACTCTTTTGTTGATTATGATGGCTACTCCATTTCTTATAAGGGATTCTTGCCCACAGCAGTAGATATATTGGTCATGTAAATTAAATTCTCCCAGCTCATTTCAGTTCACTGGTACCTAAGATGTCAATGTTCACTCTTGCTGTCTCCTGCTTGACCACTTCAAATTTACCTTGATTCATGGATCTGACATTCCAGGTTCCTATGTAATACTGTTTTTTATAGCATTGATCTTTACTCTCACCTCTAGACACATTCATAACTCAGCATTGTTTCTGCTTTGGCCTAGACTTTTCATTCTTTCTGGAGCTGTTAGTAATTGCCCTCCTCCCTTCTCCAATGATCCTTCCACCTTGAGGCTCATCTTCTGATGTCATATCTTTTTGCCTTTCATACTGTTGATGAGGTTCTTGTGACACTACTATTGGAATTTTTGCATTCCCTACCCCAGTGGACCACTTGTTTGTCAGAATTCTCCTCTATGACCCATCCTTCTTAGGTGGCCCTGCACAGCATGGCTCATAGCTTCATTGAATTTTGCAAGTCCCTTCACTACTACAAGGCTGTGAGCCATGAAGAAAATGTCATTGTTAGGAGAAATCAATTCATTTGATTCCAAATTTTGTTTTACTGTATGTATATCACATCCTTTCAGAAACAAGGTCCTCTATAAAGTGACAGAATCATTTCAGGCATTTTATAATTATTCTCATTTTTACTAAATCAAAACAAAGTAATATAATCTGTGCGCAGAAGAAATTCACTTATAGCCTCATTATGTTACCCCATAATGAGATTGCAGATAATAAATTTAATCAAATGGGGTTGTTCTCTAACAACTTAGGCTTTTTAACATGCAATTAAAAAGGTAATACCAGTTTCCTGATAAAGGAAGAAGTCTTTGGAGTTGCCTATGTTATTGCTTGAAATATAGGGCCAGGTAGGAAAAAAAAACATATATATATATGGCAGCAGAAAATGTTTAAAAGTTTTAGAAATGAATGTGAATGGAGAGCAAAGAGAGCTACTTGATTTTGTAAAGCAATACATAACTTCCTCTCTGTTTATAGTGCCTTAGTACAAGAGGGGGAAAAAAATATGGGAGTTGTGAAAGCAGCTAAAACATTATTAATGTTTAGGCTTTTCCATAAACTGGACAGAATTTTTCCTTTAGATGCATAGTTTAGTAGTATTCATTAATTGGAAATTTAACAGCCAAAGAAAAATATGGCCAATTGAAATGATAATAAAATCATACACAGTGTCAGGAAAATATATGATATTTGGCACCAAAGATTTTAAAATTAGCAAGAAAATAAAGTAGAAAAGGAGAAAAACAGAGTTTACCTTCTTAAAAATCAACAGTCTAGATTATAATAATTAAGATGATATTCTCTTGATTATGACTAATTTTCACTAGTCACATTAATGATTCAGTTCAGTTCAGTTGCTCAGTCATGTCTTTGCAATCCCATGGACTGCAGCACTCCAGGCCTCCCTGTCCATCACCAACTCCTGGAGCCTGCTCTAACTCATGTCCATTGAGTCAGTGATGCCATCCATTAATGATTACCTATAGTTAAAAATTTAGCTATACACATTTAACAATTCACATTTTGGGCATACTTTACTTGATAGCCAGAATAATGTCTATTTGTTGTTCTGGGCTATAAGAACACAGAATGAATTGAGACCACTTGGTTCAAAAATCCCTGCCACCAACATCATGTGTGACTGTGGGAATATTACTTTTAAATCTGCCATCAGTGAAAGGGGGTTTTATAGTTTCTCACATCTAAGGTTTACTGTGAAGCTTGATGAGTCAATAGATATGAAGCACAAGGCAAAATTGTTCAGAATACCATTATAATTATCTCAATAGTGTTATTTTTCTGTGCAATTGACTCATATTCTCATATTTTTAGTATATTTAGAAGGAACATAGATTAATTTGATCAATTTAACTTTCAAACATGTTGATAAACTGTATTTCACCTTGACATATTTAACTCCAAGCACATGAAAACTCATCCTTAACTTTCAAAACTTTTGCTGTGGAATTTTTCCTTTATCATCACCAGAAGTTATATAGAACACAATCAATGAATTTTTCTTAATTATAAATTACTGGGAAAGATATTCCAGTTTCCAAAAACAATAGGTCAGTTGTTCATTATATGTGTTTTTGTGTCAGTGCTGAATCCTAACTGCTAATGCTACATGTTAATACTAATCATAAACCTAATGCTAATTATTCATCATCTTAAATGAAAGTTAATTTTCAAAAAATAAAAATAATTCTTTAACAGTGAATGCCTCTTGTATGGGATGATCCTTTCACATCTGGGTTTGAGAGAGTAATTTCCATTGCCCACTTTACTTCCTCTATTCAATTTTGTCTGCAATATAGATGAACTGACACCATGAAAACACTTACAGACATTGACTTGCATCCCAAATGGTAAATTACTTATATTTGTGAGTAAAAGTCAGACACACACTATGAACAGCCAGTCCTGAGATGTTTTGAAGTTGGTGCTGATAATTGTAACAATAAAGATACACTGAATAAGGATAGCATCCAAGGTAGTATTTTCACACACAGAGATGCACACACATATGCAACAGACCAGGTTATGTTTAACTACCATATATCATGCTGTGCATCCTTAAGTGTGGTTATGTGTATCACTGTTGTATGATAGTATCTGCTGATGTCATCTTGTCCAATGATTTAAAGAATTATTGATTTAAAAGAATTTTACTTAAAACCCTTCTAGAATAGACTAGTTGCTAAGTATCAGTAGCAAAGTAATATGAAGAAAAATATGTTAAATGTTTTCTTCCAACTTTTAGAAATCTACTTCTTAACAATCAATCTGTATGCTGTGTTAATTCTTTGTAAACATCATGGTTTTATTTTAAAGATTCTAGGTCACAGGAGTGCCCTCATGGGATCAATGGAAGAGTACAACACATCCTGTACAGACTTTACTTTCATGGGGTTGTTTAATAGAAAGGAAACATCAGGCCTGCTTTTTGCCATCATCTCTATTATCTTTTTTACTGCATTGATGGCCAACGGGGTCATGATATATCTGATCCGCACTGATTCGCACCTCCACACCCCCATGTACTTCCTACTTAGCCACCTCTCCTTCATTGACATGATGTACATTTCTACCATTGTGCCCAAGATGTTGGTAGATTACCTGCTGGATCAAAGGACCATCACCTTTGTGGGATGCACAGCTCAACACTTCCTCTACCTCACCCTTGTGGGAGCTGAGTTCTTCCTGTTGGGTCTCATGGCCTATGACCGCTACGTGGCCATCTGTAACCCGCTCCGCTATCCAATCCTAATGAGCCGCCATGTTTGCTGGATGATTATAGCAGGTTCCTGGTTTGGGGGCTCTTTAGATGGCTTTCTTCTAACTCCCATAACCATGAGTTTCCCCTTCTGCAACTCTCGGGAGATTAACCATTTCTTCTGTGAGGCACCTGCAGTCCTGAAATTGGCTTGTGCAGACACAGCTCTCTATGAGACAGTGATGTATGTGTGTTGTGTCTTGATGTTACTGATTCCTTTCTCTGTGGTGATTGCCTCCTATGCTCAAATCCTGACCACAGTCCACCGCATGAGCTCAGTGGAAGGGAGAAAGAAGGCATTTGCCACCTGTTCATCTCACATGACAGTGGTGACCTTGTTCTATGGGGCTGCCATGTACACTTACATGCTGCCACACTCTTACCACCGGCCAGAACAAGACAAAGTCTTCTCTGTGTTCTACACCATCCTCACACCCATGCTTAATCCACTCATCTACAGTTTGAGAAACAAAGATGTAACTGGAGCTATGAAAAGGGTACTGGACAGGTTCAAGCGTACACAGAGAGTGTCAGGGGATGCTTTTTGACACTTGGCTCCTTCCTATGCAAATGGTGAATGGGAGCCTCTTTGACCAATGTGGCCATGCTCAGTGAAAGATTAAACTGGAGGATAGGTTCAAATGTGAGGGGAAAAATCATTATAAAAAGTGTGTCTTCTTGGTCTCCTTTCCTTCATCTTCCTTTCCTCCTGCCTTATTCATATGTATTCAAGATAAATGCTCAGTGATTTCCAGAAACACAAACTAAAATTTCATACTCAGCAATTTTACCTTTTGGAGGTAAAATAAATTGCATGTGACTTTAGATAGCATGAAGTATGTTAAGGAGTACAAGACAGAAGATGGCACTACAAACATACATGATTCTAGTGTATAGACAGAGCTCACCATCTAAGGATAAGAGAAATCTTTTTTTTTTTTCTAGGTTTATATTAATATTCTGACCCAGCCATTTAGGAAGACAGATAGATAGCTAACTGTACATCCCAAGATGTCAGATGATAAGAAAAGTCACAGCATATTTTCTCAAGAAGCCATTATACTTGCTAAAATCATTAGGTGATTTTTTTAAATTTTATGTAGAAATAACGTATTTAACTTTTGCTTGTTTTCAACACATTATCAAGAACTATTTGTGAGAGAAACTAAAATTGGTGGATGAGAGCAAATGACATTGTAGAGAGAAGACAGTGTGACAAGACTGTTTTCCTGAAAGCATTTCTAAGATGTTGGAGAAACATACAGGGGTACAAGTTGGAAAGATACTAAAAGAATTTTTCAAATATGTCACAAATTAAGACATGTGACATTTTATCTTATCAAGATTAAGCATGTCAGTCATATAATAGAAGTTAGCTCATAGTTCATATCCATAGCCCCACTGAACCAGGAATTGAGAATGAAGGCATGTGGCAAATCATGTTCACATCCTATATGACTCTACAAAGTAGTCACTCAAGGATAAAAGGGGCGACTTTATTAAATTCCTCATGTTTATTATCATATTGGTAAATCTGTCCAAAACTTAACAATTTAAATGTCTTGTCAGATTCATCAACCTCATAATAAATGAAGCACTCATTATGAGTTCTAATTTACTGATGAAAAATAGGGGTCAAGGAATTCTTTAGAGTAACATTTTTTTATCTGTTTTAAAAATAGATTTATTTTTAAGAACAGTTTTAGTTTAACAGAAAAATTAAGTTGAAGGTACAGAGTAGGGTAACATTTCAATTAATGCCCTAAATTGCAGGATTTCAGGAATGAGATTAATGGAATATGCATCTTTCAGATACAAGTCCCTCATTCATTCATTCGTCATAGATGTTAATACAATAAGCAAAGCACTCTCACTCACAGTGTTATATTTCAGTTGGGCCAATACAATGAAAAGAAAACACAAGCAAGAAAACAAGCAAACAATTTATATTTCCATCACATTGTATGTAACTGCAGCTGCCAAGGCTGAACATACCCATAACTTATGCCCTAGGAGGTACATACTTAGGTAAATTTCTAACAGATATATATATGCATAAGCTTCACCAGACGTCATGTGGCAACAAACAAAAAATCAGAATCTACCCAAAGGCTCACTGATGGTGAAATGAAGACATAAATTGTGGCATATCCGATATAATAATTGTTGCAGCACCACTAGTAACAACATGGATTGATCTCAAAAATGTAATGTTGGACTAATGAAGCAAGTTGTTACAAAAGCGTGTATTTGTATAAAATACGGATCCAGCAAGACTAACCCGTGCTTTGGAAAGGTTAGTGGTTGACATAGTGCGTGGGAAGACTTCATGTGCTGGTGGTTTTCTGTTTCTAGATGTGGATACATTATATACTCAGTGTTTATTTTTAAAAAGAATTGATCAAATTCAAATTTTTGTATGTTTAAAGATTTTTATTACACTTCAATAAAAATGTTTACATATGAATATCAATTTTTCTTTATCTATTTATAAGATCTTTAAAATTTATTCAGTTGAATTATTTTTTTTTCTTTTTTAGGATGTTGGTGGGAGTGTAGCAGTCTGAAGGACACTTCTGATAGCTTCAGGGACAACATGCACTCTGGCACCCACAAACACTGAGGGTTGTGGGAAAGTTCTCTTGTGTTGAGCGCCACCCTCTTTGTGTTGAGCCACTGATTTAATTGGCTTTTTAACCCCAGAGCAGGTCATCTTGAGCTAACAGAAGCTTCCACACTGAACCCAAGTCCCTAAACCTCTATTCAGTATGCAGTTACCCATCTGATTGGTATCCTCAGACCTCAGTTCTGTCCTCAGACTCCACTTTTGGAATTGCTGGTGGTTCCATCAGCAGTCCTAGATTTGGCTGGAATCCTAGTCCACAGGCCCCATTCTGCAGTCTGCAGATTCAGTTCTTTTCTCTGTCCCCAGTTCCACACTGGGCATTGCTGGTGGTACACACAGGCCTGCTACAGGCCAGTTCATGGCAACATCTCTTTGGTTTCTGCTGGTCTGTTAAATTTTAACCTGAGATAAAACTGTTAGATTGCATGCTGCCTATTACTCAGACTCCATATAACAATAAATTTTTCATGGAATGGGTTAGGTTGACGCAAAGTCATCTGCCACCTCAAGAAAGTTCCTGTGCATTGATGTACACTGGAAAACATCACACAACACCCAACCTACTGGTACAACTGCTTAGGTATTAGGTTGGCTTTGAAAGATTCAAAAGCTAAGGAAATGGGATTCTCAAATTTCAAAGAATTGAGTGTGTGACCTTCCAACACATCTGCTTTATTTATGTATAAGAACTCAATACCCTTTATTTGGATGTCATCTGTACCTTGTGCTTTGGATTAAACCTTTATTTACTTAAATTCTGAAGACATTTGGGCACATTGTACCACATTTCACCTTGGCTAATAGGAATCTACTTATTAGTCCCTCAATTGACCTACTCAATAAATAATGATGTATTTTACATTAAAAATCTGATACCACGTACTTATGATTTCAGGTAATGGGAAGTCAGATTATGACTAAAATTCTGAGACTATTACAATGGCTGCTTCACAGAGAGTGAACGGTAGGGGGAAAAAAACACATTAAAGCAGAAAGACCTCTTTGGCTGTCTTTCATATGTTCTGAAGAAAGATGCTCCTCTTACAGCTTAGAGTTTCAGGAGTAAAGATGTTAAGATGTACTGTAACTTGACACATATTTTGAAGGCATGGGTAATAGAAGCTCATGATATGTTGAGTTTGAGGTGTGAAAGAAATAGGAGAATCAAGAAGAACTTCTAGATATCAGGCCTAAACAATAAAGTAGATGGTGAATATCTTTGTTGAAATAGAGTGAAGCAGGGTTTGTGAATAAAATTGAGATTTCTTTTTAAGAATGTTAAATTTCAAATGTCTATTGAGTATCTAAGTGGAAATACAATATAAAAAGCTGGATATTTTAATCGGTATATAATTTGGGTTACTAAGGCTTTAGGAGTCATTTCATGCAGATGAATGCAAAGACATGCTTATCCTCCTGCTCAGGTTTAGTTGCTCAGTCATGTCCAACTCTTTGCAATCCTTTGGATTGTAGCTCGCCAGGCTCCTCTGTCCATGGGATTTTTCAGGCAAGAATACTGAAGTGGGTTGCCACTTCTTCCTCTAGAGGATTTTCTCGACCGAGACTGAATTCACATCTTCTGTGTTTCCTGCATTGGCAGGTGGATTCTTTGTTCCTCAGCAGTTTCTCAGGGATTAGGTTAAAAGATATACGTAGAGAGGCATTGTATAGAGAAGAAATGAAAACTGCAGAACTTGGTCAGAGAAATTTCAATATACTGATGTCAGGCCATGGAATAGGTGGCAACGAATTATTAGAAAAGATGTGAAAGGGAGGAGCCCACCATCTGAAATACTGGGTGTAGTTTGACTAATGTGAAACAGAAAGTTGAACACCTGAGTAACCAAGTTCATAGACACATTTATTCTCTCTAGAGATATTTCCGTGGCATGATTGAGAACACCCAATAAAGTGTGTTTATAAACACCCTACAAACACCCTATCAGAAGAAAGGTGAAGTTATATCTTAAGAGTTATGTGGGGTTAAGGTAAGGTTTAACAATTCCTTTTGGTATGAATAATATTAATACCATTTGGGTTTTGCCAGTCAATCCTAAAGGAAATCAACTCTAAATATTCGTTGCAAGGACTGATGCTGAAGCTGAAGCTCCAATACTTTGGCCACCTGATGCAAAGGGCCAACTCATGGGAAAAGACCCTGATGCTGGGAAAGATGAAGGCAAAAGGAGAAGTGGGTGGCAGAAGATGAATGGTTAGCCCCAGTGGCTTAATGGACATGAATATGAGCAAACTGTGGGAGATAATGGAAGACAGAGAAGGCTGGTGTGCTACAGTCCATGAGATCACAAAGAGTCCTACATGACTTAGTGACTCAGTAAAAACAGCAACCATTTAGATTTTGACAAGAAATGTCTGGTGTTGAAGGAAAAATCAAGTGATTCCAGAAAGGAGTATTTCAGGATGCAGGTTTGTTAATTGGGTGAAAGAGATTGGAATACAGAGTCCAGGTGGAAGGTTTAATTTTGAGTGGGAGCAGAAACACTTGCTCATAAAAAGCAAGGCTAGATTACATAAAATGAGGAAAAATAAAATTGAATATTTTAAATTTGTTCCCTTACTTCCATTATTCCTACTCCCTAATCCATCACTATCACACAGCTACCTGCTTATTTATTGTTTTTTAACACATGCCTGATAGATGAATTTCTATGGTCTTGGAAACACTATCTATGACAGCCAAATTTTTGGTTGAAATTATTATTTGAGTTCTTTTAAACTATTAGTTAGACTGATTTAAGCAGAAGAATGTGAAAAATTCTAAATCCCACAGTTAGAAACTTCACAAATTTTTGACATTTTGCCCTTCAGTTTTGATCTGTCTCGTTTACTGAGAATTGATAAGAAAGCTCAGTATGCAGTCCATTTACAGTGCTATTTGCTTGGAATTTTTGAATTTACGACTACCTGAGTTTAATATCATTACAGAAGAATGTAATGGGTGACTAAATTGTGTCAACTTATACAACCTGCTTCTGTGCTTTGGCCTGAGTCTTCAATAGATCAGATATCTGGTTGGCACATGACCAGCTAGTTCTCCTTTCTTTTTTTCTTCATAGCTTTATCACTTAGGTATGCATCCTTAAAAATCATAGTTTATTTTTGCCTATTTTTGAACTTAAAAATATTGCTATACCACATTTATTGTTTTCACATTTGGTTATTTCACTGAATATTGCATTTGTGATATTAATCTTTTTTTCTTTTTTGGTATAGATGCAGTTTATTCACTTTTCCTTAGTGTTTGGCATTCCGACTGAATATATTCCAATTGGTCTATATCCATTCTATGGTTTTTAGGTACATTTTTTGTTTCCAGTTTTGTCTATCTGAAATAATTTTGCTTTTGATATTTCTGTACCTGTGTTCTCACACACAAATGGCCCCAAAATAGGGTGTATACCTAAGAGTGAAATTTTTGGAAAGCAAAGTTTGCACACCTTAAAATCTACTACAATCTGTATTTCAAAATAATGATATAAGTTTATAATCCATCTAGCAGTGTAGCCCTTCATTTGGTTAATATTTGGTATTGACTGAATTTTTTATTATGTGTATATCTATTGATTATATAATGCTACCCAACATGGTTTTAGTATCTATTTATTTGATTTCTAATGTATTTGAATAACTCATTTGTTTTTCAGTCACTTACACTTCTTTTGTAAAGTGGCTACTTTTTACCCATTTTTAATTAGATTTCTGCTTTTTTCTAAAGACGCACACAATTTTAAAAAAAATAAATATGCTGTGTATTTTTAGTTTGTTATATAATGTACAATTGGTGACATTTGCATTTTTGATTCTCACTTATATGTAAATAGAATTATCAATATTTATTAATGTCATTTTGTTTATGTCTTATTTAATTAATTATTCTACAACAATAAAGGGGCTTCCCAGGTGGCTCTAGTGGTAAAGGACCCACCTGCCAATGCAGGAAATGTAAGAGGTGGATGTGATCCCTGGGTCGGGAAGATTCCCAGCAGGAAGGCATGGCAACCCCTCTAGTATTCTCACTTGGAGAACCCCATGAACAGAAGAGCTTGGCGGGCTACAATCCACAGGGTCACCAAAGTCAGACATGACTGAAGCGACTTAGCACGCATAACAATAAAGTCATGAAGATATTCTTCTATTTTGTCTTCTAAAGACTCATTAAAAAAAACTTCACATTTTTATTTCTAAGCAACTAGAATGATTTATATAACATAAGAAGCAAAGCAAATTTTTCATTTTCCATATTGATAATTTTTCCAGCATAGTGAATTGATAAAGTTTCCATTTTCTCTAATCCGCAATGACATCTCTGTTGTTTTAAAATCACATACTTACAAAGTGTTTTTGTTCTTGATGTCTGTAATTTCGATCCCCTCCTTTTTTCATACGGCTTCTCTATCAGGATTTACACCTAATCACTTTAGTAACCTCCACATGGGTAAATCCAATTATTAATTCTCAGGCCTCATTGTATTTAACCCATCGGCAGCATTTCGTCATCAACTGAGGATATGTGTTTTGTTGTTTGTTTATTTCTCTTTAGTTTGGCTTAAGGTGTACTATATTGTGATGGTTTTATTTCATTCTCATTGATTTTTGTTTGCTTTTCCTTCTAAAATCTTCATTTTTTTCATTGTTTCCTTTATTCTGGCTCACTTCTTAACATTGCAGCGCCTCCAGCTCAGTTATGTGTCTTTCTATATCTATTTCCTGATCAGCTCTTCTAGCTTATTGGTTTATTCATATAATATCTCTATAATGATGACTCCAGTTCAGACCTCTTTCCTGAATTCCAGACCCATCCATTCAACTCCTTACTTGATATGGCCACTTGGATATCTAACTGTTTTTACAAATACACCTTTCACCAAACATGTAGACTTTTCTAGGCCCACCAATGGCAGTAATCCCTTCCTGTAGCTCTATGTGAACTCTTGAGTTATCTCTGAAACTTTTCTTTCTCTTTATAACCATATACAGTCAGTGAGCAATTCTAGTTGGCTCTATCTTCAGATTACTTCTAGTCTCTAGCCACTTCTGAAATAGGCTCCAGGTTTATCTTAGTCCCCTAATATATTTCCAAAGCAGCAGCTAAAGTGAAGACCCATGAAATCATGTCACTTCTGTGGTTAAAACCCTGCTATAGCTTGCTGTTTCACATTTTAGATCTTAGTGAAATCTAAAATCCTTGTGATAGCTTCAAGGACCCCTCCAATATGCTCCCTCTTATTACCTCTTGATGTCTGTTCCTACTATTCCCAGCTCCTTACTGTGCTCCAGCTACCCTGGGTGTCCCGCCCTTTATTAATAGGCTAAGCACACTCCTACCTCAGGACTCTTCCAGTGGATTTTCATTCTGGAACTCTCTTCCCCCAAACTATCTTTATGGCTAAATTCTATATCTCTTTATGATTTAGCTCAACTGTTATTCTCCTAAAATAATGTACAGTGGTCAATGTTATTTTTAAAAGCAACAAACATTACCTCATCCTCAACAATTCCTTTCTTCCCTCACTTTACTATTTTTTCTCCAGCATTTGAAATTGTTTATCATGTTATACTGTTAACTAATTCTATTTAACTTTAATATTTGTGTCCCTGCTAAAATGAAAGCTCCATGAGATCAGAAGCCTTTGACTATTTTGAACACTAACATTCCAATGGTCTAGAAAATGACAGCACAGAGTAGAAGCTCAGTAAATATTTATCTGATGAATTAACACTTCATAAAAATGCTCATATATGCATGGACCTGTTTATGAACTCTTTATTCTGTTCCTTTGATTTAATTGTCTCACAATGTATCAGCTTTACATTGTTTTAGTTAGGATAGCTTTAAAATAAAGCTTGATTTCTGAAATAGCAATTTTGCCTAAATTGTTCTTATTTAACATTGCGGCACTGGAGCAGTGGCTGTGCAGCGCTGGAGCGACATTGAGGAGATACCCCACATCCAAGGGAAAAGGAGAAGCCCCAGAAAGATGGTAGGAGGGGCAAAATTGTGTTTAGAATCAAAACCCAAACCCGCCAGAGACACTCAGAGAACTCAAACAAACCTTGTGCACACCAGGACCCAGAGACCCCACAGAGACTGAGGCAGAACTGTGTGTAAGTGTCTCATGTGGAAGTATGGGTCCGCAGTGGACTACCACAGAGGCAGGGGCTCTGGGTGCAGCAGACTTGGGTATGGCATAAACCCTCTTGGAGGAGGTCATGATTAACCCCACTATAGAGCTGCAGAACTAACTCAAAACTGGGAAAATAAGACTCCTGAAGGGCACAAACAGAACCTTGTGCACACCAGGACCCAGGAGAAAGGAGCAGTGACCCCATAAGAGACTGACCCAGATTTGCCCGTGAGTGTCTCTGGTGGAGGTGTGGGTCAGCTGTGGCCTGCTGCAGGACTGGGGGCACTGAGTGTAGCAATGTGTGCATGGGACCTTCTGAAGGAGGTTGCCATTATTGTTATTATCTCCACCATAATTTGGCCCCAGGTAAATAACTGGGAAGGAACACAGCTCCACCTATCAACAGAAAATTGGATTGAAGTTTTACTGAGCATAGCCCTGCCCATCAGAACAAGACCCAACTTAATCAGTCTCTCCCATCAGGAAGCTTCCATAAGTATCTTATCCTTCTCCATCAAAGGGCAGAAAAAATGGAAACCACAATCACAGAAAACTAAGCAAAATGATCACATGAACCAGAGTCTTCTCTAATTCAATGAAATTATGAAACATACCACGTAGGGCCACCCAAGATGAATGAGTCATGGTGGATAATTCTGACAAAATGTGGTCCACTGGAGAAAGGAATGGCAAACCATGTCATTATTCGTGCATTGAGAACCCCATGAACAGAATGAAAAGGCAAAAATATAGGACACTGAAGATGAACTCCCAGGTTGGTAGATGCCCAATATGCTACTGGAGTTCAGTGGAGAACTAACTCCAGAAAGAATTAAGAGATGGGGCCAAAGCAAAAACAACACCCACTTGTGGATGTGACTGGTGATAGAAGAAAAGTCTGATGCTGTAAGAGCAATATACATAGGAACCTGGAATGCTAGGTCCATTCAGTTCAGTTCAGTTCAGTCCTTCATTCGTGTCCCACTCTTTGCGACCACAGAACCGCAGCATGCCAGGTCTCCCTGTTGATCACCAACTCCGGAGTCCACCCAAACCCATGTCCATTGTGTTGGTGATACCATCCAACCATCTCATCTTCTGTCGTCCGCTTCTCCTCCTGCCCTAGCAGAACTTTAGTTGTTTTTCACTTTCTACCATAAGGGTGGTGTCATCTGCATATCTGAGGTTATTGATATTTCTCCTGGCAATCTTGATTCTGGGTTGTGCTTCATCCAGCCCCATGTTTTTCATGGTGTACTCTGCATATAAGTTAAATAAGCAGGGTGACAGTATACAGCCTTGATGTATTCATTTTCCTATTTGGAACCAGCCTGTTGTTCCATGTCCAGTTCTAATTGTTGCTTCCTGACCTGCATACAGGTTTCTCAAGAGGCAGGTCAGGTGGTCTGGTATTCCCATCTCTTTCAGAATTTTCCACAGTTATTGTGATCCACACAGTCAAAGGCTTTAGCATAGTCAATAAAGCAGAAATAGGTGTTTTTTTGGAACTCTCTTGCTTTTTTGATGATCCAGTGGATGTTGGCAATCTGATCCCTGGTTCCTCTGCCCTTTCTAAAACCAGCTTGAACATCTGGAATTTCACCATTCATATATTGCTGGAGCTTGTCTTGGAGAATTTTGAGCATTACTTTACTAGCGTGTGAGATGAGTGCAATTATTCGGTAGTTTGAGCGTTCTTTGGCATTGCCTTTCTTTGGGACTGGAATGAAAACTGACCTTTTCTAGTCCTGTTGCCATGGCTGAGTTTTCCAAATTTGCTGACATATTGAGTGTAGCACTTTCACAGCATCATCTTTCAGGATTTGAAATAGCTCAACTGGAATTCCATCACCTCCACTAGCTTTGTTCTTAGTGATGCTTCCTAAAGCCCACCTGACTTCACATTCCAGGATGTCTGGCTCTAGGTGAGTGATCACACTATCATGGTTATCTGGGTCATGAAGATCTTTTTTGTACAATTCTTCTGTGTATTCTTGCCATCCCTTCTTAATATCTTCTGCTTCTGTTAGGTCCATGCCATTTCTGTCCAATATTGAGCCCATCTTTGCATGAAATGTTCCCTTGGTATCTCTAATTTTCTTGAAGAGATCTCTAGTCTTTCCCATTCTATTGTTTTCCTCTATTTCTTGGCATTGATTGCTGAAGAAGGCTTTCTTATCTCTCCTTGCTATTCTTTGGAACTCTGCATTCAAATGGGTTTATCTTTCCTTTTCTCCTTTGCTGGTCCCCTGGAGAAGGGAATGGCGAACCACATCATCTTTCTTGCCTTGAGAACCCCATGAACGATATGAAAAGGCAAAAAGATAGACATTAAAAGATGAACTCCCCAGGTCAGTAGGTGCCCAATATGCTACTGGAGATCGGTGGAGAAATAATTTCAGAAAGAATGAAAGGATGGAGCCAAAGCAAAAACAACACCTAGTTGTGGATGTGACTGGTGATAGAAGCAAGATTCGATGCTGTAAAGACCAATATAGCATAGGAACCTGGAATGTTAGGTCCATTAATCAAGGCAAATTGAAAGTGGTCAAACAGGAAATGGAAAGAGTGAACATCGACATTCTAGGAATCAGCAAACTAAGATGAACGGGAATGGATGAATTTAACTCAGATGACCATTATATCTACTATTGTGGACAGGAATCCCTTAGAAGAAATGGAGTAGCCATCATAGTCAACAAAAGAGTACAAAAGGCAGTACTTGGATGCAATCTCAAAAAAGACAGAATGATCTCTGTTCATTTCCAAGGCAAACCATTCAACGTCACCGTAATCCAAGTCTATGCCCCCACCAGTAACACTGAAGAAGCTGAAGTTGAACACTTATATGAAGACCTACAGGACCTTCTTGGACTAACACCCAAAAAAGATTCCTTTTCATTATAGGGGACTGGAATGCAAAAGTAGAAAGTCAAGAAACACCTGCAGTAACAGGCAAATTTGGCCTTGGAGTACAGAATGAAGCAAGGCAAAGGCTAACAGAGTTTTGCCAGAGAACGCACTGGTCATAGAAAACACACTCTTCCAACAACAAGAGAAGACTGCACATGGACGTCACCAGATGATCAACACCATAATCAGATTGATTATATCCTTTGTAGCCAAATATGGAGAAGCTCTATACAGTCAGCAAAAACAAGACTGGGAGTGGACCATGGCTCAGTTCATGAACTCCTTATTGCCAAATTCAGATTGAAATTGAAGAAAGTGGGGAAAACCACTAAATCATTCAGGTATGACCTAAATCAAATCCCTTATGACTATACAGTGGAAGTGAGAAATAGATTTAAGGGCCTAGATCTGATAGACAGAGTGCCTGATGAACTATGGATGGAGGTTCATGACATTGTACAGGAGACTGGGATCAAGACCATCCCCAAGAAAAAGAAATGCAATGCAAAAAAGCAAAATGGCTGTCTGAGGAGAACTTACAAATACCTAGGTCCATGAATCAAGGCAAATTGGAAGTGGTCAAACAGGAGACGGAATGTCAACATTTTAGGAATCATGGAACTAAAATGGACTGGAATCGGTGAACTTAACTCAGATGACCATTATATCTACTACTGTGAGCAAGAATCCCTTATAAAAAATGGAGTAGCCATTACAGTTAACAAAAGAGTCCAAAATGCAGTGCTTGGATGCAATCTCAAACATGACAGAATGATTTCTGTTCATTTCCAAGGCAAACCATTCCTTATCACAGTAATCCAAGTCTATGCCCTGGCCAGTAATGCTGAAGAATCTGAAGTTGAATGGTTCTATGAAGACATACATGACCTTCTAGAACTAATGCCCAAAAAAGATGTCCTTTTCACTATAGGGGACTTGAACTCAAAAGTAAGATGTCAAGAAGTACCTGGTATAACAGTCAAGTGGGCCTTAGGAAGCATCACTACAAACAAAGTTAGTGAAGGTGATGAAATTCCAATTGAGCTATTTCAAATTCTAAAAGATGATGCTAAGTGCTGCATTCAATATACCAGCAAATTTGGGAAACTTATCAGTGGCCACAGGACTGGAAAAGGGCAGTTTTCATTCCAATCCCAAAGAAAGATCATGTCAAAGAATGCTCAAATTACTGCACAATTGCAATCATCTCACAAGGTCGTAAAGTAATGCTCAAAATTCTCCTAGCCAGGCTTCAACAATACATGAACTGTGAACTTCCAGATGTTCAAGCTGAATTTAGAAAAGGCAGAGGAACCAGAGATCAAATTGCCAACATCTGTTGGATCATCAAAAAATCAAGAGTGTTCCAGAAAAACATCTATTTCTGCTTTATTGACTATACCAAAGCCTTTGACTGTGCAGATCACAGCAAACTGTGGAAAATTCTGAAAGAGATGGGAATTCCAGACCACCTGATCTGCCTCTTGAGAAACCTGTATGCAGGTCAGGAAGCAACAGTTAGAACTGGACATGGAACAACAGACTGGTTCCAAATAGGGAAAGGAGTATGTCAAGGCTATATATTGTCACCCTGCTTATTTAACTTATATGCAGAGTACATCATGAAAAACGTGGGGCTTGATGAGGCACAAGCTGGAATCAAGATTGCCAGAAGAAATATCAATAACCTCAGATATGCAGATGACACCACCCTTATGGCAAAAAGCGAAGAAGAACTAAAAAGACTCTTGATGAAAGTGAAAAAGGAGAGTGAAAAAGTTAGCTTAAAACTCAACATTCAGAAAACTAAGATCATGGGATCTGGTCCCATCACTTCATGGCAAACATATGGGGAAACAGGGGAAACAGTGGCTGACTTTATTTTGGGGGGCTCCAAATCACTGCAGATGATGACTATAGCCAAGAAATTAAAAGTCCCTTGCTCTTTGGAAGAAAAAGTAGCACCAACCCAGACAGCATATTAAAAAGCAGAGACATTACTTTGCCAACAAAGGTCCATCTAGTCAAATTAATGGTTTTTCCCATAGTCAAAGAGGGATGTGAGAGTTGGACTATAAAGGAAGCTGGGCACCGAAGACTTGATGCTTTTAATCTGTGGTGTTGGAGAAGACTCTTACGAGTCCCTTGGACTGCAAGGAGATACAACCAGTACATCCTAAAGGAAATCAGTCCTGAATATTCGTTGGAAGGACTGATGCTAAAGCTGAAACTCCAATAATTTGGCCACCTGATGTGAAGAACTGACTTATTTGTAAAGACCCGGATGCTGGGAAAGATTGAGGTCAGGAGGAGAAGGGGACGACAGAAGATGAGACAGTTGGATAGCATCACTGACTCAATGGACATGAGCTTGAGTAAACTCCTGGAGTTGGTGATAGGCAGGGAGGCCTGGTGTGCTGCAGTCCATGGGGTCACAAAGAGTCAGACACGACTGAGCAACTGAACTGACTGAACTGAACATTGTCTTGGCTGCTTTTTTTGGCCTTTTACTGTGTGGTTCAGCTGGTAAAGAATCCACCTGCAATGTGGGAGCCTGGGTTTAATCCCTCGGTTTGAAGATCCCCTGGAGAAGGGTGGGTACTCCAGTATTCTGGCCTGGTGAATTCCTTGGACTGTATAGCCCATGGGTTCGCAAAGAGTTAGACACAACTGAGTGACTTTCACATTCACTCTTTTTGAAAAGAATCAGCTTTTCAAATTATATTTATATATGTAAATTTTATTGAGATTACATTGAATCTAAATCTCTATTCTATGTTTACGTCTATCTCTAAGTATCTATCTGTATCCACTGTCTCAATAAACCAATTTTATTTTTAACTCAACCTATTTTTATATCAGAACATTCAAGATACATTGCTAATTCTTTGGTATTCTAGCCCTACATATATTATTATGCATCTATAAAATGTAGTAATACACCAGTCTGCATGCACTAAACCCTGTTGTAGGAATTACATACAACCCCTAAAATCTCAATGACTTACACCACGAATTTATTTGTGATATACAAATTTGTGTAGATACCTCACAGTTCATTGAAGATAACATTTCTCTATCTTTTGACATCCTTTGTTTGCAATTAAGAAATCAACTTTCAATTTAACTGTCTGTACTTTAAGTAACCTCTCTTTTTTTAGATCATTTTGTAATTATCTTTGTATGTTATGTTTTGTAATTGTACTATGAGTTGCCTAGCCATGAGTCTCTCTGTTACTCATCCTGCTGGGTATTCATTAGGATTTATAGATATGTTGGTGTCTTTTAACAGTTTTGAAAAATTAGCACCCATTATCATTTACAGACCATTGGTGTGCCCCTGGCAATATGATCAAGTGACAAATATTTTTGTGTCATAAGCCATTTTCCTTTAGAAAATTTGCAAAAGGAATACATTTTAACTATTAGGCTAACTCTATTTACATCTTTATATCTGATATCCACAGACTTGCTTCTGGCTCTATTAAGTGTTTTAAAATTTATTTGTAATCCCAAGGGAACCCAAATATCCAAAACATTTTGAAAATTAATAGCAAAGTTGGAGAACACACACTTTTCAATTTAATTCAAAATGAACCAAAGGCCTAAAAGTAAGACCTAAAGCTACAAAACTCATAAGAAAACACAAGAGAAAATCTTTCTGAGATCCGGCAGTGATTTCTGGATGTAAAACCAAGATCACAGGAAAAAATAAGTAAATTGAGCTAAACCATACTTTTAAATGTGTATCAAATGACTTATCAAGATAGTAAAGAACTGAGCACATAATGGGAGAAAATACTAGCAAATGGTTTAACTGAATAGAGATTAATATCCAGAGTAACAAAAAGAACTCTTATAACTCAACAAGAAGAACCACCCAAAAAATCAGTTACGCTCTGAATCAACAGACTTCATGTTGGTAAGCCAGATGGGAACTCATCTTTGCCAGACATCTCTTCCTGCTCTCTATCAAGAAGAATTTATCTTCCTTTTTACCAGGGTAAAAGGGAAGATAAATTCTAAGTTTGTGCAGGCACAGTCTGGAGGGAAACCTTAATAGAGACCTGGTGGGCTGGTAATGGATGTTGATCCATTTCTTCCTTATAAAGGGCAATGCTAAGATGCATCTAACCTGGATTTCCCAGGGTCTCTGGGAACTTCCAGACAGCAGTTTTTGTGGTTGCTACCACATCAGGTTATCTTAACACTGGCTCTCTCTTTTATCCTGTTTCAACCCCCATCTCCCTTTGTCCTTCCCTTTGACTACCTGGACCACATTTCTGTAGAAAAACTTACAATTCAATATTCATTTTCTAAGATCAAATTTCTGGGAAGTTCAGGCTAAGGCAGGCCATATATAAAAGTAATTTAATGACAATTATCTAAAATTGGATCACAATCTTAAAAATGCAGAAGACACAGAAATGAGCTTTTCTAAAGTTATGAAAATGAAAAAAAAAAATTCTCAGTCAGCCACACTAGATTAAAATTATCTTTCTCTTTACAGAAAAATGTCATTGTCTTATAAAGTGCAATCACAGAATATGCAGCCCAAAATTGTTGGAAACACAATTTAAGTGTCAAGCAGTTACATGGCAATAATATTATGTTAGTATTTTTTATGAATTTATTCTTGGCATTTATTAACTTTTTCAATTTGTAATTTGAAAGGATTTCTTTCCTCATCCAAAGACAATATGTTTGTACATAGCTATGCAATAATGAGTAAGACTTCCTGTATTACTTTAAGCTTGAAACACCTGAAATCCTATCTTCATTTACATACACAGAAGGCACAGTTCAATGTGAATTGCATGATAGAGTCAACAGATGATACAGAGTGAGATAACAACATAACAAAGACCCTGGTCAAAGGATTCTTTTGTCTGGTTGTTTTTGTTGTTTTTGTTTTGTCTTTTCCCCAAGAGTAGAGGATAGGCACTTGTGAGAATATTAGAAACAAGAGGAAAGGGGACCTTATTCCTTAAGTAACTCAAAGATTTTGTTTTCTTATATATTTTCAATGTTTTTCTATATATTCTAAATGTTTTTCAATGCTGAAATTTTTACTTATAACTCGTAACAAGTTATAAGAAATATAAGATGGTTACATACCAAGTGAATGCTTTAGTGACAGGATAGGCCTAAAATGTAGTGTCTTTAGCAAGACAATACTTTATTAGGAGAATTGGATTTTCCTTTTTAACCCTTGAGAAGAGGAATGCATAAGGGTTAGAAATGTAAAAAGGGAAAGAGTGATTCAAAATAATGCCATGAAAAATTCTTTTCTAGAAAAAGTAACTAGTTTGAGTATAGAATCCCACAGCCTAATTTATTTGAGGGCAGCTTAACTATTGCAATTCTTTGAAAATTGATAGGTTTATGATTTTTTTTAAATCATACATATTTATGAATTTATTTTAAAAAAAAAAGGCAAAGGAACAGATGGCACCTATATAAACTGTGTAATTGTAGGTTAGGGACAAAGTGCCCCAGGGACTGATATGCTGATGTCAATTATTCTTCTAAATGAGGGCACTGTTCTACTCGGATAACTCAGGCTTTCTTATTTAAATTGTTTGCTCTCTTTGTTTGCACCAGTTTACATAATGTAGCTGGTGCCAGTTGTCCTTGCACCATATTTATTAGGCATTTAAGGACTCAGCCTGTCCATCTATAGGTTCTCAATCTATTTGCCTATATTTGCCTATTGAAAGTATCTCACTTTGGTTGGGGCCAACCCTTAATCTTAAACCAACAAGATGTGTTAATAATTCTATGCTCAAGCCAATGTACCATTTTATTATTTGAATCCATAGCCACTCTATCTTAATATACTCCCTTCTCTTTGCTTTTCTTGTCTTTTCTTTGCCTGCATCTAGAATACCAGCTCTCAGTTTGAAAAGCCTATTCATGCCTCTGTTACCCAAAGTTACTTAAAAATTGCTGAGCAATTCCATGTTACTCCTTTAGTTCTGTAAGATTTTTCTCTGTACAGTAGGTACTTGATCTTCACTTCAGACCATCAGATTTGGGGGGAGCCACTGTGTGAGGTAAGTAACTCTGAGGACTTTTTTTCAATTAGTTATCTGGTATTTTAAATAGTATCCTATTCTGAACTCATTGGGAAGCTGTTTTAAACTAGGGGCATACTAGGGAATCTTGAGGTTAATATACCTCAATGTTCCAATTATAGGTACTCATGAATCAGTACTACTCATATAAATTTTATATCTTTTGATCTGATTTCTTCTCCCAGCTTTTCTCTCAATTCTTTATTGTGTACATTAGGATGTAGATAATTCCTCTGCTTTGGAAAATACTATACAGATTTGTTTCCATGTAAGGCTTCAAGAATGTTCCTATTGTTTGAAAAGTATATTTACTTATATAACTTTGAAGTATATACAAATGCTAATTTTTTTAGAAATCGCCAATATAAAAAGGGCAAGCGTCATGAACAATGAAGCCCCAAAATAAATGATAGAAAGACAAAATATACATACAGTAATATGTTCATTTTTTATTATCAAAGAAAGTCATACTAAAGTAAGTTTGTGAAAGTGAAGTTGCTCAGTCGTGTCCAACTCTTTGTGACCCCATGGACTGTAGCCCACCAAGCTCCTCCATCCATGGGATTCTCCAGGCAAGAATACTGAAGTGGATTGCCATTTCCTTCTCCAGGGGATCTTCCCAACCCAGGGATCGAACCCAGATCTCCCACGTTGCAGGCAGACGCTTTAACCTCTGAGCTACCAGGGAATGTTGCAGTATCATACTACATGTGTGCTCCATTGTTGTTCTTTTAGCATCACTAGTCATTGGCTTTGTATACCAATTTGGTGATAGACTTCAAGAGTCTAATAACCCATTCTCCATGGCCTATTTTCATAAAATTCATTCCACAATGTTGTACATTGTAATCAAACTTATAAACAATGTGAATGTCAACCAATTAAGAAATAGGTAGTTGCATATTACTTTATTCACCACAATGATATACTGTGTAAGAACTGCACTTCTACATGAAAAGGTACACTTAACAGTATAAAATACTAGTATATATACTTATATTAATATACTATTTTAATATTAGTATTAATATGATATTGATACTAAATATATGTATGCTATGCTGTCACTTCAGTCGTGTCCGACTCTGTGCGACTCCATAGACGGCAGCCCAACAGGCTCCCCCATCCCTGGGATTCTCCAGGCAAGAACACTGGAGTGGGTTGCCATTTCCTTCTCCAAAAATATATGTAGATATAATCAAATAGAAAATATACTAAGATAAAAGAAATTATACATAAGCATAGAAATAGTTATTATATGTATGGGGCATCAAGAGTTCCAGTTGATTCCTCACTATTTTCTTATTTTCAAATATTTAATATATGCTTTGTAATTCTCTAAAGGCTGGGCATGATTCAATACTAATAGAGTATGATAAACATGCTTTTATAATTAGAGGAATTGTGGAGATGCTGAAATCCCTTTCCCTTTGTGAAGAATGCTGAGATCTCTAGGGACTCATCATTGAGTTGCAGTGCTAGAAATCATCGTGGTCAGGGCTAGGGACCTCTTTGCCTGTAAAGAGATTTGGAGGCCCATTTGTCTCTCTTGAGCGTTAACATTTTCCATGGACCAATAGCAAGCACTGTACTTGATCTCTACTAACTATCTACCATCCTCTGGATTTCTAGTGAAATAAGGAGCCAAGTCCTCTAAGGAGCTTGTTCTTATTAAGTTTCTAAAGGTCAGGTCTGAATGGGCATTTCCCTCTCTCTTCATCATGTGAATTGCTGTGGTGTGCTTGCTTTTAATTTCCCTAGTGATTTAACACATGAGGAATGAGGGAAAGAGTGAAACAGAAGCACTCATGTCAGAAAAACAGTATATGAAAGCCCTGATATAAAGCTTGTAATATTTAAAGAATGAAAAGCTGAAAATTTGTAAGAATATAATGTGGGTCAAGTAAATAAGAACCTAGCTGAAAATGTGCTTTTCATAGTTACAGATCTAATCTGTCATGACTTAGTTTTGGTAAAAAGTGCAGAGGGTCCATGGTATGAGTTTCCTCACGAAGCTGCCCCTGAAATTCAACTTCCATCACTTCCATTAAGTTCTTATCACAAGGTTCTGCCCTTTTCATGTTCTACATTTACACACAAGTTAGGGAGAAATCAAAACCACAAAGGTTGTAATCAAAACCATTCTTAAAGTGCCCCTGTGGCCACATCTATTTTAGAGATTTTTATTTGTCTCAATTCAACACTCGTGAAAGGCAGGAACCATGTCTCATACATTCTTTTAGGTCTTTTCACAATTTAAACTATGACTCACACAGTGGGCCTCAGGAAATATTTATGAAATGAATGAATTGATATTTATTTTGGATTACTGGAAAATGGCAGAAAGCTACTATACTTCCACTGGTCTTATGCCTTTGAGAAATATTACTTTAAAAATATGTAGAATAGATAAAGCAGTGTTTCACTGGGTTGTTGAGGAAAGCAAATTAATATTTATGAATAACTAAAAAGCACTAAGCACTTTGTTATCAATGTGCTCTGACTACTTTCTAATTTGCTATTAAACCTAAATTTGTGCTCAGTTCTTTATAATATGGATTTTAATCAATTCTGACAAACTTGCTTGGACAGAGCTCTATTTGGAAAAATTACTTTTTGGGAAAGGGAAGCTTCTAGAACATTGCTCTCCATTAGAAATCTGTTGGGAGTCACAGAGGTGATTTTAAATTTTCTAGTAGCAACATTAAAAACATAAAAATAAACAAGTTAAACAAATTTAATCTATGTTATTTAACCAAGTATATGCAAAACATTATCATTTCAGCATTTAGTCAATATAAAAAATCTAATGTGATATGTTGCATATCTGTTGTCTTACTAAACCTTTGATTCTTAATGTTATTTGTACTTTCAGCACAACTTAGTTCATTAAAGCCATGTTTCAGGTCCTCAACAGCCTCATGTGGCTTGTAGCACCATACTGGAGAGTCCAGTTCTATATGATACCAATAGGAACTTTTGTTCCAATAACCTAGGACTTCATTAAGTGTGGTAAAATATTATTTAAGTAAAATAAGTAAATGTGCATAACTAAATATCAGGCTTAAACAGAAAAGCCCCTCTTTTGGAAGATCATGCCGTCTAGTATCATTTAAATCCATTTTTTTTCACTTATTTTTTATTAAAATTGTGTATTAGCTATTAATTTCATCTAATTGTTATACAAGCTATTTATGTTATTAATTATTAATTTCTGCTGAAAAAAAGAAAACTAAACACAACTTGACTCTAAGTATTTCTGCCTGATTGCCTTTCTTCTAATGATTTATGATTATTTCTAGAGTTCAGAACTTTTGTACTTTTTTTCTTCAAAATGAAGTAATTATTTTCAAATATCCAAGACCTATGAACTAAATACTCAAGTTTTGCAATACAGAAAAATGTCAAGAATAGGGTTAAGTTAGTACTTTGCCTGGAAAATCCCATGGATGGAGGAGCCTGGTAGGCTGCGGTCCGTGGGGTCGCTGAGAGTCGGACATGATTGAGCGACTTCACTTTCACTTTCACTTTTCACTTTCATGCATTGGAGAAGGAAATGGCAACCCACTCCAATGTTCTTGCCTGGAGAATCCCAGGGACGGGGGAGCCTGGTGGCTGCCGGTCTGTGGGGTCACACAGAGTCAGACACGACTGAAGTGACTTAGCAGCAGCAGGTAAAATCAGTTACAGTTATTATCCTTTCATAATCAAAGTGTATAATCTTGATCACTGGTTTTCAAACTGCATTCTCTTGTATACAAGAGAAGTATATGTTTAGTATACAAGAGAAGTATATGATGGGGATTTTTCACTACTTACATAGCACATTCCATATTTAGTTATACAGCTTTCATTTCTGTTTTTTTTTTTTTTAATCATTATGTAAGTTTCAGGAGTACAGCATTATCGTTAAACAGCTGTATACACTGCAGAGTAATCATTGCCATCAATCTAGTTACAATCCATCATCATACAGATGAGATACTTCACTCATTTCACTCTCCCTACAATCTCCCTCCGCTGTAGTAAACAATAATCTCTCTGCTGCATCTATGAGTTTATTTCTGCTTTATTTTGCTTTTTCATGGTGTGTGTGTGTGTTTTAGATTTCATATATGAGTGAAATTATACAATATTTTCTTCCTGTGTGACTTATTCCACATTGCATAATTACCTCAAATTCCATCCTTGTCACAAACGTCAAGATTCATTATTTTTATGATTGAGTAGTGCTTGATTCGGAGAAGGCAATGGCACCCCACTCCAGTACTCTTGCCTGGAAAATCCCATGGACGGAGGAGCCTGGTAGGCTGCAGTCCATGAGGTCGCTAGGAGTCAGACACAACTAAGCGACTTCACTTTCACTTTTCACTTTCATGCATTGGAGGAGGAAATGGCAACCCACTCCAGTGTTCTTGCCTGGAGAATCCCAGGGATGGGGGAGCCTGGTGGGCTGCCGTCTATGGGGTCGCACAGAGTCGGACACGACTGAACCGACTTAGCAGCAGCAGGTTGTTTCTATATCCTGGCTAATGCAAAGAATGCTGCAGTGAACATAAAAGTGTATTATTTTTCCAAATTAGTGTTTTTGTGTTCTTCGATAAATATCCAGAACTGTAATAGATAGGTCATATAGTGATTCTGTTCTTATTGCTTGCATAATCTCCATAATTTTTCCTATAGTGCATGGATCAATTTACAGTCCTACTAACAACGAACTAGAAAGATTCCTTTTTTTCAACAATGCCTCCAACATTTGTTATTACTTGTCTTTTCCACAATAGTCATTCTAAAAGGTATGAGATAATACCTCATTTTGATTTTGTTTTTTGTTTCCCTAACAGTGGTGTTGAGCAACTGTTAATGTTTGTTGACCATCTGTATGTCTTCTTTGGAAAAATGTCTATTCAGATCTTTTGTTCCTTATAAAATTATTTTTTGTTGTTGTTTGCATGGAGTCATATGAGCTCTTTATATACTGTGAATATTAGCCCCTTAATGGGCTCTTTATTTGGAAATGTATTCTCCCATTCAGTGGGTTGCCTTTTCATTCTGAAGATGATTTCCTTCAATGTGCAGAAACTTTTTCGCTTAATGTAGTCCCATTTGTTTATTTTTGCTTTTGTTTCCTTTGCCTATGGAGTCAGATCCACAAAATAGTGCTACAAGCAGAGTCAGTAACATTATTGCTTGTTTTCTTCTAGGAATTTTATGATTTCAGATTTTGCATTAAAGTTTTTAATCCATTTTGAGTTAATTTCTATATATGGTATAAGATAGTGGTCTAGTCTCATTTGTTTGCATGTAACTGTACAGCTTTCTCAGCCCTGGTTATTGAAAAGGCTCTGATTTTTCTATTGTATGTTCTTTGCTACTTTGTGATAGATTAATTGTCTAAGTATGTCTATGTGTATGTGTGAATTTTTTTTTCTTCTGGGCTTTCCATTCTGTTACATTCATTCATATGAGTATGTCTGTTTCTGTGGCAGGATCATACTATTTTAGTTACTTTGTAGTATACTCTGAAATCAGGGAGTGTGATTCCCCAAGCTTGGTTCTTCTTCCTCAAGATTATTTTAGCTATTTGGGGGTCTTTTATATTTTCATACAATTTTTAGAATTATATGTTCTATTATATGAAATATGACTTGGCATTTTGATAGAAATTACTTTAAATCTATAGATTGCTTTGAGTAGTATGAACATTTTGACAATATTAATTTTTCCAATTCATGATTACACAATATCTTTTTTCTTTTTCAGTTTTTATCATCAATGTCTTATCATTTCTAATATAAAAGATTTTTACTGCTTAGGTTAAACTTATTCCTATGTATTTTATTCATTTTATTGTGATCACAAGTGAGATTGATTTGGTAATGTATTATTAGTGTATACTGAGACCTTATTAATTTATTTATTAGTTGTAACAAATTTTTGATGGAGTCTTTAGAATTTTCATTCATGGCAACACATAATCTTTAAATAGTGACAGTTTTTCTCTTCCTTTCCATCTTGGATTCATTTTATTTATTTTTCTTGCTTAGTTGTTGTGGCTAGTCCTTCCAATACTATGTTGAATAAAAGTGGTGAGAGAGAGCATCCTTATCCTCTTAATCTTAGGGGAAAAGTTTTCAGCTTTTCACCATTGAGTATATTAGCTATGAGTTCCTCATATATGGTCTTTATCATGTTGAAGCACGTTTCCTCTGTACTTATTTTGATGAGGCTTTTTACTATAAATGAATATTGATATGTGATATGATTTCAGTCTTCTAAGATTTACTGAGACGTGTTTTGTGACTTTACATGTGATCTATCCTGGAGAATACTCCAAGTATACTTGAGAATAATGTGTATTTTGAAGCTTATGGATGAAATGTTCTATATATCTGTCAAGTCTATATGGACTAATGTATATTTTAAGTTCATTGTTTCCTTATTGATCTTTTTTTGTCTCGATTTTTGCACTGATGTAAGTGAGATGTTAAAGTCTACTATTTTTATTGTATTGCTTTTTTTAAAATTAATTTTATTGGTTTTGCCATATATCAACAAGAATCCACCACAGGTATACACATGTTCCCCATCCTGAACCCTCCTCCCACCTCCCTCCCCGTACCATCCCTCTGAGTCATCCCAGTGCACCAGCCCCAAGCATCCAGTATCATGCATCGAACCTGGACTGGCGACTCGTTTCATATATGATATTATACATATTTCAATGCCATTCTCCCAAATCATCCCACCCTCTCCCTCTCCCACAGAGTCCAAAAGTCTGTTCTATACATCAGTGTCTCTTTTGCTGTCTCGTATGTATTGCTTTTAATCTCTTCTTTTAAGTCGATTAATATTTGCTTTATATATCTTGGTGCCCCATGTTCTGTGAATATATGTTTGTAAATATATTTTCTTACTGGATTTATCCCGTTGCCATTATGTAATGCCTTTGCTTGTCTTCTAATAGTCCTTGTTTTAAAATCTATTTTGTGTTATGAGTATAGGTAGACCAACCTTCATGTAATTTCTATTTGCATAAAATGTATTTTTCCATCATTTAACCTCAGTTAATGATTTGTTCTTATACACAGTCCAACTCCTGTTGAACTAATCTAATGTTGTTGTTTTTTTTAATTCAGTTATAACTTATGTTTAAAATTCTCTATCTCTTTGTTGAAATCTGCTTTTTGTTCATCCATTCTTTTCCTCAGTTTGGTGAACATTTTTATCACCAATACTTTTAATTCTTCAGCATGTAGACTTGTTATCTCTGTTTTATTAGGTCTTTTACTGAGGTTTTGTCTATTGCTCAGTTGGCTGTGAGGTCCAGATGTGAGTCATGGGTAGATGGGGCTCTCAGTATGGTATGCATACTAGCGACAGCAGGTTAGATGGAAATGTCTAAAATAATGCTTGCCAGTATATTTTTGAGATTAGTTGTTTGTCAGTTGCTTCATTTGCTATTATTTTCTCCCATTCTGAAGACTGTCTTTTTACCTTGCTTATAGTTTCCTTTGTTGTGCAGAAGCTTTTAAGTTTAATTAGGTCCCATTTGTTTATTTTTGCTTTTATTTCCAATATTCTGGGAGGTGGGTCATAGAGGATCCTGCTGTGATGTATGTCGGAGGGTGTTTTGCCTATGTTCTCCTCTAGGAGTTTTATAGTTTCTGGTCTTATGTTTAGATCTTTAATCTATTTTGAGTTTATTTTTGTGTATGGTGTTAGAAAGTGTTCTAGTTTTATTCTTTTACAAGTGGTTGACCAGTTTTCCCAGCACCACTTGTTAAAGAGATTGTCTTTAATCCATTGTATATTCTTGCCTCCTTTGTCAAAGATAAGGTGTCCATAGGTGCGTGGATTTATCTCTGGGCTTTCTATTTTGTTCCATTGATCTATATTTCTGTCTTTGTGCCAGTACCATACTGTCTTGATGACTGTGGCTTTGTAGTAGAGCCTGAAGTCAGGTAGGTTGATTCCTCCAGTCCCATTCTTCTTTCTCAAGATTGCTTTGGCTATTCGAGGTTTTTTGTATTTCCATACAAATTGTGAAATTATTTGTCCTAGCTCTGTGAAAAATACCATTGGTAGCTTGATAGGGATTGCATTGAATCTATAAATTGCTTTAGGTAGTATACTCATTTTCACTATATTGATTCTTCCAATCCATGAACATGGTATATTTCTCCATCTATTAGCATCCTCTTTGATTTCTTTCACCAGTGTTTTATAGTTTTCTATATATAGGTCTTTAATTTCTTTAGATAGATATATTCCTACGTATTTTATTCTTTTCGTTGCAATGGTGAATGGAATTGTTTCCTTTATTTCTATTAATTAATTTTCCTTAATTTTTATTTTCTCATTATTATTGTATAGGAATGCAAGGGATTTCTGTGTGTTGATTTTATATACTTTGCTCTTGGTGTTTGATGTCAGAAATAGCCACATTTTAGTTAACTGGTAACATTAACCTTCCGTCACATGTTCAGCACCAATGCCTGTATCCTGAGGCTCAATTGCTCTCACATAATAAGAACAGTCAGTGTCATGTGGAGCCCCAAAAGATTACAAGGGAACAGGACAAGAATTTTAAAAATTCTGCCCCAATCTGGAAAGGGGTTCAGTGTCCTCTCTTCACCACCCCAGTCTGTGAATGGACTGTGTCTTAATCATTTTTAATATTTTTAGTACCTAGCACATGCAATAAATGCTTGCTGAATGAACTAATGAGTATGGCTGAACAAGAACAGGATGCATAAGATGAGCCCTGGGTAACCTAGGAAAGTTTAAACTAGATCATGGGCCCATCTAGCATTTTCACATGGAAGTTAGAATATGCATTAACGGAAGGAAGGAAGAAGCTATTTCCCAAGAAAGAGGAAATGCTTGGAAACATCCCTACCACCTATGCCACAGGACTTCTGAATCCAGCTAAAGAGAAACACTATGAGACACAAAGGATTTGGATCTGAGGAAATGCAAATTAGCAATGTGGGAATTTTATCTTCTCTACACCACAGGATTTTACCTGCTGCATTTTTATTAAAGTAACCCCAAAAAGTGAAAAAAAAAATAATAATAATGCTTGCCAAAAACAGTATTAGCAAGGTAGTCTGAGATCACAAAAACGACTCCCACTGATGTTTTAGTTCCCCAGTAGAATCCCAAATAGTTCCTGTCTGTCTAGTACATGCTTCAAGGTTAGTAATAAAGTTTATGCACATTTCAATCTGGTGTTTTGGGACTGCTTTTGGGTCAAGTCTTCACGCAAGCCCTTGAAGAGATTTTCCATCTGCTGTAATTTTACAGCTTTCCTTGATGTATTCCCCATTGTTATTTTAAAATCAAGTGTTTTGGGGGCTTTTCTGTTGTATATAGGGTCTTATAAACACACCTTTGCAATCCTTCTCAATTGTTGACTGCCACTGCTGGGTGATGGTTTCTTCCTTTACTATGATCATATATCTGTGTCTACTATCCATCTTGATACTGTATTTTTACCCTTTGCTCTGGCTATTGTTCCTTTAATTTTTATGTTAATTTCACAGGGACTTAGTCCACATGTGACTGTAGATTTGCTGTGTCCATGGGAGGAACTATACTGTCCAAAATCTCATTTTTATCTGTTTTATGTATATCCATCTCAATGCAAGTTTGTGCTTGAGCACAAGTAAATAAATAAATATTCTTGAACCAATAAACATAAAATTGTTTTCTTGTGACCTCAGAGTCAAAAAGTAATAGTAAATTAAGAATATAATCCTTGAATGAATGATGGCATAGTGTGACATAAGCTTTCTGTGGCTGGTCTTCCAAGAAATTGAAATTTTTCAATTTTTTGAATGATGGTGGGTCTACCTAGGTCCCAAAGGTTAAAAACTAATTTCTTAAGACAATGTATAATTGGAATCAACCTCAGGAAGTATTGGAAATAGTGGACTATATATAACACAAAGAGATTTGATTAATTTATCTTGATTTTTGTGTGTCCACATCAGGCTTTAAGCAACCCAACATTTACCTTATGTGTCCAACTTTACCTATTATATCCATCTCTCGTTTGTGTATCCCACAGAGTTATGGAGTGGAGCAATTATTCCATGTATGCTGACTTTGTCCTCTTGGGCTTGTTCAGCAACACACGTTTCCCCTGGTTTCTCTTTGCCCTTATCGTCCTGGTATTTGTCATCTCAGTAGCCAGCAACACAATGATGATCATTCTCATCCACCTGGACTCCCGCCTCCACACTCCCATGTACTTCCTGCTCAGCCAGCTTTCCATCATGGATATCTTGTACATTTCCACCATTGTGCCCAAGATGCTGGTTGACCAAATGGTAGACCAAAGGGCCATTTCCTTTGCAGGATGCACTGCCCAGCACTTTCTCTATTTGACCTTGGCAGGAGCTGAGTTCTTCCTTCTAGGACTCATGTCCTATGACCGCTATGTTGCCATCTGCAATCCTCTGCGCTATCCTGTGCTTATGAACCGCAAAGTCTGCTTGTTGATTGTGGTGGCAGCCTGGCTGGGAGGGTCCATAGATGGCTTCTTACTTACACCAGTCACCATGCAGTTCCCTTTCTGTGCTTCTCGGGAAATAAATCACTTCTTCTGTGAGGTACCTGCTCTTCTGAAGCTCTCCTGTATGGATACATCAGCTTATGAGACAGCCATGTATGTCTGCTGCATCATGATGCTCCTCATTCCTTTCTCTGTCATCTCAGCCTCTTATACAAGGATTCTCATTACTGTTTACAGAATGAATGAGGCAGAAGGGAGAAAAAAGGCAGTGGCCACTTGCTCCTCACACATGGTAGTTGTCAGTCTCTTTTATGGGGCTGCCATGTACACCTATGTGCTACCTCACTCTTACCATACTCCTGAGCAGGACAAGGCTGTGTCTGCCTTCTACACCATCCTTACTCCCTTGCTCAACCCACTTATTTACAGTCTCAGGAACAAAGACGTCACAGGGGCCCTACAGAAAGTTCTGGGAAGGTGCTCATCCTCAGGAAGGTAACCACCTTCCAAAGAAACTGCATTTGCTGCTAGAGGTTTGAAGAAGAGGATATAGGACTTGTCATCTTTGGATTTAAACATTGTCTGCCTGGAAATAGCAGGTCATCCACATGCCAGCAACTGTGAGGCATCCTGGGATTTAGAAAGCCTACAGTAGCATTTTGAAGATTTTCATCATCTTTTGAAACATAAGAGGATTCTACAAAATGGTGTTGAATGGAACTGGAATAAAATACGGGTTTCAGTAGATGGTTTCACCCATATGCTTTCTACAAATTTTGCATCCCACTGAACAGATGTTTGTTTCCTGCCATGGTCAGTCATGGCAAAAGAAATGTTAATCTTCTGCTATTCCTCTAGCTTCTCATCACAGTTTCTTTTTAGACATCATACAAATTGACTACTTCAAAGAATCAATATGTCGAATATTATTTTGATTGTATTCAAATGCTATTTTAATAACTAATTGAACTTTTTACAAATGATGTTTTTAGCCTTCCAAAACATTTAATTCAATCAAGCCAATATTGGCAGTATCATTATTTTAAAAATTGGTTTGACTTTATGTAATCAATTTTTCAACTGAATTCCATTAACATGGCTAGTAGACAAAATAGTAAACATCAGTTTCTGGAAGAGACCAGTACCTTTACTTTTTTTCCCCATGAAGTTTTGCTAAAATAATCTCAGAATAATGGACCAATGTGCTTTTGAGACTGGTAAACATGGATGGCTTCCACATTTTCTATCCTTCCTAATGATATAATTTAATAGGAACATCCAGGGCAGTTTGAAATCATATCTTTTTTGCTGTATTTAAATTGCCTGATGATCTAATATATTTCATTTTGAAAGATTTTCATGCAAAAGAATGGAACTCCTTTGAGAGTTAAATGTTGATTTATTCTTTTAAAAATTAATATATGCTACTCCTTATTTTCTATTTTATAATATTTTAATTTAGTTTAATTATTTTATTTAATAATTTAATTACTTGAATAATTGTGGTTAACCAATAGTCTTCTGAAGTAGAGAAATTTATTTTTCATCATCTTTTTTCTTTTCTATGCTTTTCCCTACTTGACCAAACTCCTTCTATTTTGAGTCCTCAGTCTTTCTGTCTTTCTACCTTTATATCTTCAGATTTGCTCATCTTAGACTTAATTTTCTAAAAAGAAAACATTTTGCATTACTAAAATGAGAATGCAATTATGTGTAAGCTCATTTAAAATTTTATTAATGTCAGAGTGGTCTGAATATGTATAAGTCAGCTGGGAATTGACATATGTTTCAGATAATCCAATGCTTCTACATCTTGGAAAAAAGGAGGAACATATCATTAGAGAACTTTCTAATGCATCTCACTTTTCTATGTTGCATTTCCATGTGGGTGAAAAATAATATTGTTTAGTATTCCTAAATGTAAAAATTTGTCCTATTTTCTCTCAATAACACCTATATTATAACCAGAAGTTGGAGTCAACTTTTAAAGACTCCACCATTTTATCTAAATTTCCTAGAAAACTTCAAACTAGTCCTTGGAATTCATTTTCTAATACTTGTGTCATGAAGAGAATGAGTCTTGCCAAGATTGGAAATTTTGGCTTTTTATGATATAGGAATAGTGAATATGCTTTACAAATAGCTTCTGGATAGAAAAGATATAGATTAGAAAAATTGCACTCACATTTAAAAAGATGCCTTGGTATTATAACCCTTATTAAACTTTAATTACAGACATGAAATTAGTTTTTTCAACCTCTCTATGTCTGGTTGAACAGATTAATTTAATTTCTTGAAATCCTCTTTTTCAAGGTATTAAATTAGAACATTCTAACTTAATTCTTACCTCAGAGGAATAATTTTAAAAGAACACGATATAACTGGTGCAAAGCAACTTTAGCTTTGGAAGGTGCTATATGCCATGAGGTATTATTATAACTGACACAACACTATAGAGAAGAGGCAGTGAAACCTGCTTTCTTCACCCATTTCTATACCAGAAGTAGTCTTGTCTCTTGAATTGTACTTAACATAGAATTTCCTCTTGCAGAGATGAGGTTACAGAGGTGATTAATGTCCCCTAACTCTAACATAAGACCTTTATTAAAACATTCAGAAACTGTTTCAAGGACTGATGTTAGTCTGTCCACAGCACATACTTGTGATAAATGATAGCTTACAGTGAACAATGTCAGATTTGTGATCTCCGAAGATTTAGCTTCAGGTTCAGGGACCAGGCTTGATCACTCAAGAGCTTTTGTGTAGCAGAGTTTTATTAAAGTGAAAAAGGACAGAAAAAACTTCTGACATAGCCATTAGAAGGGGGATGGAGCGTGCCCCCCTTGCTAGTCTTATCAAGGCCTTATATACTTTTACCAGACTGACTCCCACAACAGACACCTTAAATTAACAAGATTAGAACTAATAATAGAAAGATCTTAACAGACCCACTCTTGAAACAAATGTCTTAAGATAACAAGATTAGTCAGAAGGTTCTTGTTAAAAAGGAGAAACATGTCCTTGAGTAAGATGCATTGTTGTTATATAATCTTTAGTACAGAGTTTAAGGGAAAACATGCTCTTGAGCCATTAGCTCTGGGCTTAAAGAAAAAGCATTTTATTTGACTAAGAGGAAAGAATGTATAAAAAAAAAAAAAAAAACCATTTGTCCTTTTCTCCTCCTTGAGAGCCCCAGGCCCCTTTCTCCTCCTGGAGGGTCCTGGACCTCTTCTCCTTGAGGGCCTCTGACTCCTTATCAATCTACCTAAATTAACTCTCTCAAAAACAATTGTCATTGCCTCTAGTGTATCATGAGAGGACAGATATCCTAACCTCACTTCACACTAAATTCTACCTGACTTCAGAAGCTGAAGAAAACAAGCAAGAACACCCTATATGAAAAACGCTTCTTGAAAGAGAACTATATAGCCACCTGTGTAGGGGTTGATCACTTTCTTTTTCCACATGGTAAATTAAAAGGGGCCAGAGAATATTTACTTTTCTTTTGTTAGGTAGTTAGAATAGGCATAGGAGTCCAGAATGGCTGGGCTAAAAGACAAGGAAGGGAAAAGCCAGCGAAAATAGAACAAAGGAAGGTCCAAGGACCGGAGTGAGGACCTCAGGTAGAACAAACAGCACTCCTGGCTAGCCCAATTTACATAGGGCAGGCCCAGAGGGTTGGAAAAAACATATAAAAAGAGGAGCCAAAGGGCCGGGGGCCCTCTCTTCTCTTCTCATCTTTGTGTTGGCATGCCCCCACACCTTGAGGGTGTATTTTCCTGCTATTTTCTAAATAAAATTGAGCTGTAACATGGAGCTGTTAACACTGATCTGTTCAAAACCCGAGAACTATAACATGGTCTGTCCAAGAGCTGTGATGCACCAAAGGCTTTAATGTCCATTGCTTCAAATTTTTGTCTAGATGAGACAGAACCAAGGACATTACATTTGCCTGACACTTTCCAGCTTAGTGACACTTATAGTTGTCACTCAGATGATATAAACTGAATAAATAAAATAAATGTCACATGTCTTATAATGCATTTGTTTTCAACATCAGTCCAGTTTCTCCCCTATACAGTAGTGTTAGCAAATCCAAGGCATATTTGGACATAGTAGGATCTTCTTTTCTTCAATTTTTGCTTTTTCTCTCCTTTTTTTTCTACAAATTCTTTCTCTTCCTTAATTTATACCTCTCCCTCTTCTATTCCTAACAATTCTTACTTCCCAAACACATTCCTCTTTTTTTTTCTCTCTCCCTTGCTCTTGCACTTTATCTATTCCCAACTTATTGTTTTATTGACTATGCTCCAGCTCTCATTGCTCTTGGTAGTTATGCTGTTCTTCTCTAGTGAATCATGGGATTTTAATTATTATAGATTACTAGGATAGCTAGGGGCTTGGGGATTTCAGGGACTTTTAAAATGGGCTTTACTTTAAAATGTAGTGTGCTGGCAATAAAATGAAAGAGAAGATGAGGTTTTAATATAGAGAGAATTTTAATAGAAACTACTTAACATAGATGTGTTTGTCTTGGTTAGATGTATTTAACTGTAGCCAGAAGGTTTGCATAATGGAAAATGTAGACAAATCTAATAGTACTTTCTTAATTGTGTACTCTATAGGCCTCTTTGGTTCTGCTATTTCAACATAATTTTTAGTCTAAGAGTTCAAAAAAGGATACATGTATATGTATTCGATATTACTGAATCACTTTTTTGAATCACTGAAACTAACACAATGTTGTTAATCAACTATGATCCATTATAAAATTAAAATGTAAATAAAAAAAGAAAGTTATAGTCTGGAGAAATTAAAAAGTAAAATAAAATAAATGGATTTTCCCCAGCATTGAGAATCTACTGTTCCACAGTGAGCAAGGTAAATTTAGAGAAAGTTGTTTGCATCTCTAAGCAGAGAAGCAGAGACCTCATTCTCAGCTTATGATTGGGCATTCTTTCTGTCTTACATGTCTGATCCTTCACGTGTGCTCTGGGTAAGTTCTGTCATCTGCTTATGACTGCTTCTTTGATATTTGAATCAACAATTTTTTACTTAAAGTATAGACTTGCTGCTGCTGCTACTGCTGCTAAGTCACTTCAGTCGTGTCCGACTCCGTGTGACCCCATAGACGGCAGCCCACCAGGCTCCCCCGTCCCCGGGATTCTCCAGGCAAGAACACTGGAGTGGGTTGCCATTTCCTTCTCCAATGCATGAAAGTGAAAAGTGAAAGTGAAGTCGTTCAGTCGTGTCGGACCCTCAGCGACCCCATGGACATGGGATTTTCCAGGCAGGAGTACTGGAGTGGGGTGCCATTGCCTTCTCCGAAAGTATAGACTTATATTTTAGTAACTCCCAGTCTTTGTTTAGAGATATCCCAGAGCATCTTCCATAATCTCAAGAGAAATAGAAATACTCTAAACATTGTTTTCTTCACTGTCTTATTTGTAAACAATAGATAATATTAAGTCTATTTTGGTTATAGTGAGGGATTATTAAAGATGAAGTAAACATAATAAAATAATGAGAATTAAAAAGGAAAAGAAGGAAACATTACTTGAATTCTGCATCATAGAAAATTTGAGTCTGAAGTAATCTTAGAGATGATTGTGCCAAACCTTTTCATTTAATAGATGGAAAACAAACCCTGAGAACAGAATCCCCTTCCCAAAGACATATGGGAAATGGTAGAACTGCGGTTGCAATCAAGGTATCCTTATTCTAGTTTCATGGATATTTAGCATATCCTCTGAGGCTTTGTTTTTAATCATTCTCCCAAGAAGATGGGTGAATTATGTGATTTATGAGTCATTTAGATTAAATATTCTGGCAGCTTTGGAATTTTTCCCACTAGGTCTCTCAGTATCCTCACACTTTTTTCTTCCATGTATGAAGTTCCAGTTAGGGAACCTGATATGTGCCTCTGTCTTTCAAGAACATCAGCAGAGAACTAACTCTTTAGAAATTTAGAAACAGCTTCCTAAAAATATATTAATTTAGGTCTTATCGTGATAAATACTGGGATTTTTTGTGCCATTAAACAATTATTTATTTAGGACTTAAGCAGTAAATAACTCATTTACTACAAATGGTGGAAAAGAAAATAATGAAGGACAAGAAGAAAGAACTGCTTATCAGCATCTGCTTTGAACAAGGCCCTTAGTTCAGTATTGTATGTTCTATCTTACTTCATTCTCTTTTTTTAAATTTTATTTTATTTTTTAACTTTACAATATTGTATTGGTTTTGCCATATATCAACATGAATCTGCCACAGGTATACACGTGTCCAAGAAGAATTTACTCTAAATGCCAGGTAGCACTTTGGAATGGGGTAGGCAAACAAAATTATCTGAGGTTAAACAAAACATCTAGAATTTAAGAATTACTATCTTAAAATATAGGTCTATTTCTACCTCTGTATAAGGACTGTTACTGGAAAAGGCTAAAGGAGATAAAGGGTATTAGTAGGAAAAGAGCTAAAAGAGAAAGATGAGCAAGAAAAAAAGAAAGAAAACCTTGAGAAGTTACAAAATATCTATCATATATAAATAATTTAGACTCTGATACTTTACCAACAAAAATTGTCATGTTCAGAAGCTGTGTTATTTTCCTTTGTAAACTTGGTAATAATAATAGAAGACCAGCTTGTTATAGCAGCACTTCTCAACCATTTTCCTGACATGGACATCAAAAAAAAAAAAAAGAAATGGTAGTCATTGGGGTAAATTGAGGTGGTTGTTGACTGCCAAATCAATTTCCTGGTGGCTATACCTGCTCAGGTATTATCAGACCCATTTAGCGTTGGGGACATCAATGCTACTGCTGCTGCTGCTAAGTCGCTTCAGTCGTGTCCGACTCTGTGCAACCCCATGGACAACAGCTCACCAGGTGCCTCTGTCCACAGGATTCTCCAGGCAAGAATACTGGAGTGGGTTGCCATTTCCTTCTCTGGGGACATCAGTACCTGGTTGTAAACCATTGGTGGCTCTGTATTGAGCTACATCACACTGGAAGGAAAAGGATATTCAAATAATTCTATTTCCAAATTAAAGGACTTTTATATTTGTTGATAAGTGATATAAACTATTCTTTAGGAAGCATTAGGTAGTTATTGAATAGCACTCTAAATGGCTGGAAAATTTTATCACATGTGATAAATCTAGTCTTGGTAAATTCAAAAAAATTGAAATCATTCCAAGCATCTTTTCTGACCACAATGCAGTAAGATTAGATCTCAATTACAGAAGAAAAACTGCATGGAGGCTGAACAACACGCTGCTGAATAACCAAAAAATCATGAAAGAAATCAAAATATGCATAGAAATGAATGAAAATGAAAACACAACAACCCAAAACCTGTGGGACACCGTAAAAGCAGTGCCATGGGGAAGATTCATAGCAATACAGGCATACCTTAAGAAACAAGAAAAAAGTCAAATAAATAACCTAACTCTACACCTAAAGCAACTAGAAAAGGGAGAAATGAAGAACTTCAGGGTTAGTAGAAGGAAAGAAATCTTAAAAATTAGGGCAGAAATAAATGCAAAAGAAACAAAAGAGACCATAGCAAAAATCAACAAAGCCAAAAGCTGGTTCTTTGAGAGGATAAATAAAATTGACAAAACATTAGCCAGACTCATCAAGAAACAAAGGGAGAAAAATCAAATCAATAAAATTAGAAATGAAAATGGAGAGATCACAACAGAAGTTTTAACTTTAGAATGATCTTTACTTTCATCTCTACATTACATGCTTTTTTTATTCTTAAGAGATGCCAGGGTTAGATAAGTAGTTTTATGAAAAAAATCTCAAGAAGTAATTATAACTTTTGCTTTGGAAAAGAATAGACTCTCTGGTAAAAGGATTGGACTTTGGCTGATCTTCCTCTTATGCACGAGGTGAGCCCAGTAAATATAGATTAATTACTAACCTAGGGATTTCTCCTGCAAGATGCTGAGATCCAATGTTAATTAAACACTTACTTTTGTCTTAGTCCCACCCTCATATCCAAGTATTTTAAAAGGCTGCCATTTCAATGTTGCCTAACTAAGGTCTGGACTCAATTGCTCTGAGGTAAGAGTAAATAATTTCATGGAAACCAAATAGAACATTTCCCATACACTATGATGTTTTCTTTAGGCATCACTCTAAGACTATTAGAAACTATCTTCAGGTTTAAGAAGGATAAATTTGTACATTCAGTTCTCAGAAAAGGGATACTTTAGCATGAAATAGGAAGCATAGGGGAATCTAGTATTAGTTTATGGGTGCTTGAATGAATTTACTAAAGAGAAAAAGGGCATGTAAAAGCTGATGGTTGAAAGATCTAGCTTAGTATTCATGATGAGTAATTTTTAGACTTTAATGTCTAAGATATGTATTACTAAGGAAAAGCATGGATTGCCCTCTGAATATTTTTTACTTTTTTTTTTTTTCTGTGTGAATATTTTTAAGGCAAGAGTTAACCTTTTTGTATGGAAAAAAGTGTGGGTAGAGGTTTTTGCGTCCTTAGAGGGAGATTGAAATATATTGAATTATTTCTCTTTATTATTATTATTATTATTTTCTAAGCTCCCTTCTCCCTTCCTTACTCCATAGGCATGGTCATATGCTCTCATAGTGCTCAAAAGATAAAATCTATTTTTTTTTTAATAGACAAGCAGCATTTCTTAAAGAAATTCCCTTAAAAGATTTTACCATGGTCCTATCAGAGACCACTGGGCTGAATCACTGAAGCAGAATAGGATTGTGTCTACATGTCAGAAACTTAGATCGCATCATGCAATAATGAGCACGTTACATTTAGAGCTACAGGTATCAGCTTTTTATGTTCCTCTGTCATTTCTGGTCTTGTATAGTTGTTCCTTTCCTCTGATTCTTTACTCCCCTATAGCACTAGCAGAGTAGAGAGTAGATGTCCCCTGTGCCTGATTCTTTGATTTCTGTTTACCTCTGCACAAACTGACACCACTACTCAGGATATATCTCTATTAATCAAAATAAGTAGCTGTCCTGGCATCTGACAGCTTTAAATTTAGACCCTTCATACAATATTCCAGGAAGCCAGATGTACTTATTGTTTCCAGTTCAGTCAGTTTTTAGTCACTCAATTGTGTCCAACTCTTTTAAGACCCCATGGACTGCAGCACTCCAGGCTTCCCTATGCATCACCAACTCCTGGAGCATACTCAAACTCATGTCCATCGAGTCGGTGGTCACATCCAGCCATCTCAAATCTTGTTGTCCCCTTCTCCTTCTGCCGTCAATCTCTCCCAGCATCAGGGTATACCCTTAACAGTGTGCTTTAGGTAACTTGGCACCTGGTATTAGAACTAACACTTTATGATTAAATATATGTACATATTTAAATCTTCTGTACCTTATGATGTTTTGACATCTTAACATTTCTAGCTGTGGAGAGACTGCCCCTCCCTGGACTAGTCAGTTATTAGAGATAGCACAAGTCTTAGAATGTCTTTGATATGAAAACTAAACTATCTGGAATCAGACCTTCTCCCTGTCAATTGTACATACAGTGAATCAGAAAGGATTGGTCCAAGACCTCCTTATCTTCGGTAATCCTTCTCCCTGATCTCACTTGAAGGCCTATTTTTACAAGATGTTGCAAGGATCTGAATTGTGTCCAGACTTCTGTGGCTTCTCTCAGAATAATTTCAGTCTTGTTGTCCTGAAATGTTCAGGTTCTACCAGCTAGCACCTTGCACAGGAACCCTCTTTCATTTCCTTACCTTTACTTTCCACATGGCATATCAGAGAAAAAATAAAAGCTTCTTGCAAAACTTACCCATCCTTTCCCATGGCAGAGATCCAGAGTCTACATTCACAGTGCTCTTCTTACTTTGGCTGGATCTTCCCATACCCTGCTGCTGCAGCTGCTGCTGCTGCTAAGTCACTTCAGTCGTGTCTGACTCTGTGCGACCCCAGAGACGGCAGCCCACCAGGCTCCCCCGTCCCTGGGATTCTCCAGGCAAGAACACTGGAGTGGGTTGCCATTTCCTTCTCCAATGCATGAAAGTGAAAAGTGAAAGTGAAGTCGCTCAGTTGTGTCCGACTCTTAGCGACCCCATGGACTGCAGCCCACCAGGCCCATACCTTAGCCTCTGCCATACCAGGTGGTTATGGAACTATACTAGGTGATGTTATGTCAGTTCTGGAGGTGGGGCATTCTCTGTCTTGAACAACAGAAAAGCCTGAACCTGGGGCCATGCAGATACAAGGTTTCATTTTTTTCTTCTAATATTTAGAAGGATTGTAATTAAAGAAGGAAATGGTAGAAAACTTAAGACTAGGGAATAATGATGATAGTGGTAGAAAGGTTACCTAACGGGGAATGTAATCCAGTATCTAGTATGTGTAAACCAAATCACACATTACATTAAACAGTAGTCAATAGTGTTAACACTAATGTTAAAATTAGATACTGGGAACTGATGCAAATAGGTTACATCATGACATGTCACTGTGCTCATAGTGTAGATGTTGCCATGTCAAACATTCCACAGTACAATGTTAACTACATATTTTGATCGTGTGTCACATTAGTTTTTTATATTTGATTCACTGACAAAAGTAACACATACACCTTTGTGCTAAGCCTCTTAGTATGCTATTCCTCTAACAGGATCTCTTCCCTACTCTTAAATATTCTCTCTCTTACACACACATACACACATACTCACATATACACAGAGAAGCAGCTTGGATCCAAATTGAGGTTCTTTTATTCACTGAAACTCTGATTGTTTTAGAAATAAAGTTAGTTTACAACATATCCTTGTCCTCCTTCAGTTTTATTAATATATTTTAACATTCTGGGATCTACTCTAAGAAAGGATCTGGAGTTTGAAGAAGTTGCGTTCCTTAATCAAAGAGTTCTGAGGCAATGAGAATGATTTACTATTTTTCATATTCTGTAGACTCCAGTCTGAGTGTATGTGTGAAATAAATTTCTCTGACCCATATTTTGATTGCAAAGCAACTTTTCCTTAGGCGATTTTCAGATTATTTGGCTATCTCAGTTTTTCAGTGTATTTTCAAAGTGATGATTAGGAGTGGATTTGATACTGTCAGTAGTGCACATAAAATCTACAATGTGCTTAAGTGAAAAAAAGGATTGTTGATCAAGATAAAGTTATTGTCTACCAGCATGAATATTTTTATCCCAACCAGTTATTGCAGAGCTCCATAAACACAGTTTTAATTCTAACATCTTAAATTTAATTTCTGTGTCTATGATTCAGAGCTGTGGCTTTCACAAGTAAATCTTTCACATATTTAAAAAGGCAGAAGTAGCTGACTTTTATCAAACTTATTGAAAGCTGATATTTGATATTTAGGTAAGGTTTATGCTGGTTTACCCAAGCATTTGTTTTTCTCCTTCTCAATTGAAAAGGTATATTAAAGTTTCAACACAGACCAACATAAAATTGCTTTTTACTTTCTTCCTCTGGAATTTTGCTCATTTACCTAGTCTATAATGTAATTACATCTTTAATAAACACTCAGAAAAAGTCCCAGTATTGTTCCTAATAGTTCTGCTTCAGCATAAAGATTAATTCATTCTTAATACCTCAAAGACTATATATTTATCTAAAAATCCAGATAAAGTATTAGTAACTAATATATTTTATTGAAATATACTTCTTCAGTAATTCTGTCACTAAAATGAAGAGATGTACACTGCAGAAATGTACACTATAAAACAATGGTAATAATAAACTCATTCCTCCATGTTCCTGAATATATCTAAGAAGTGCACTTTTACATCTCTCAAGAATAAAAGATGCAAGAGTTCATTCCATCTAGTTCAACTGAGTTTTTTCCCTCTAAATTCAGGAATCTCATTTCCATCTAGAGTTGTCTTTACTTATAAACATAGAGGATAGATAACAATGTAGAAATATAATTGTTAAGGAATTAAAAATGAAAAACAAATCAAGTAGTAATGGATTCCTATGACAATATAAAATTTTCATAATTTCAGAATGTCAGAAAAACTGTTAATGTTTGGCTGAACAATAATTTAAAAGTTGCTTAGGTCACTATGAAATGATATGAGGCCATTCTAAGTCATAAAATCTCAGTCCACTCAGTGGTGTCAATCAGAAAGATCACAGTAATGAAGAACCCAAAGCCTTGCTTGTAGAATACATTTAAGGTGATACTCATTTGAGATTTATGACCCTAAATTATTCTGTGAGAAAAAAATGGATCCAAATACTTAAAATGACCTGTGCCTAAAATATGAACTTCCTTGGCAGAAAAACATCTAACCATAGGCCACAGATATTGACCATTAATTAAAGTTTGTAGTATTGCCTTGTTAATTCCTGATCAAAGCAGCTTAATTATAACAACAGCCAAATTATCTAAATTTATTGGCTTCATGCTTATTTTTTATAAGTTTATGAAATCACAAATGGATGTGCATGATGTTAACAATGCAATATTAAATGGCAGAGTGCAATTTAAATTTAATCTACCCATACATATTGATTGCAAGGCAATATGAAGGGTAAGGCACAGTTATCAAACTGGAGAAATTTTTATTCTAAAATAAGATTATAAAATATATACAGAAGATAGTTCAAAATAAAAATAAAGAAAAATTTGAAAATGATACTGTATAAATTATTACATTTATATCTTATATCAGCCTACAGAGATATAGACCTATGATAACTTTTCACAAGTGATGAAATTGAGTTAGTTTATAGATTAATTTTTCTGTCCAATGGTCAGTCAGTTCAGTTGCTCAGTCGTGTCCGACTCTTTGCAACCCCATGAATCGCAGCACTCCAGGCCTCCCTGTCCATCACCAACTCCCAGAGTTCACTTAGACTCACGTCCATCGAGTCAGTGATGCCATCCAGCCAGCTCATCCTCTGTCGTCCCCTTCTCCTCCTGCCCCCAATCTCTCCCAGCATCAGAGTCTTTTCCAGTGAGTCAACTCTTTGCATGAGGTGGCCAAAGCACTGGTTTCAGCTTTAGCATCATTCCTTCCAAAGAAATCCAAGGGCTAATCTCCTTCAGAATGGACTGGTTGGAAATACCAAGACAGATTCAATATGATTCTGAACTCATGTTCTTTCCTTTATCTCACTCTGCTTCTGACATACTATCCATGGTAGGCCCTCCCTAAATTTTGGATTATTAATTAACCTAACAACTTCCTGTCTTTGCAGTTCTAGGAGCTATTATGTGATGTAAACATGGAGACGGTTCTTCAAAATTCCACTGACTTCATCCTCTTGGGCCTCATCACACATCCCACATTCCCTGGGTTTATCTTTGCAGTGGTCTTCTCCATCTTTCTGGTGGCTGTAACAGCCAACATGGTCATGATTCTGCTCATTCACACAGACTCCCACCTCCACACGCCCATGTACTTCCTGCTTAGCCAACTGTCCATCATGGACACTGTCTACATCTGCATCACTGTCCCCAAGATGTTGCAAGATCTCTTGTCCAAGGAAAAGACCATCTCCTTCCTGGGCTGTGCACTTCAGATCTTCCTCTACCTGACCCTGATTGGAGGGGAATTCTTCTTGCTGGGCCTTATGGCCTATGACAGGTATGTGGCTGTGTGCAACCCTCTTCGATATCCTCTCCTCATGAACCGCAGGATTTGCTTGTTTATGGTGGTGGGTTCCTGGGTTGGTGGCTCCTTGGATGGGTTCATGCTGACTCCCTTTACCATGAGCTTCCCTTACTGTGGGTCCCGAGAGATCAATCACTTTTTCTGTGAGATCCCAGCAGTACTGAAGCTGTCTTGTATTGACACATCACTCTACCAGACCCTGATGTATGCCTGCTGTGTGCTGATGCTGCTCATCCCTATATCTATCATCTCTGTTTCCTACACACGCATCCTGCTCACAGTGCATCGGATGAACTCTGCTGAGGGCCGGCGCAAAGCCTTTGCTACCTGTTCATCCCATATTGTGGTGGTGATCATTTTCTATGGGGCAGCCTTCTACACCAATGTGCTGCCCCAATCATATCACACACCAGAGAAAGACAAGGTTGTATCTGCCTTCTACACCATACTCACTCCAATGCTCAACCCACTCATCTACAGCTTGAGAAATAAAGATGTGGCTACAGCTCTAAGAAGAATACAGGGGAGATGTACATACTCCCAGAAAGTCAGAGCAGGGGATGTGTCCAAGAAGTACTAGAAGGATCTGGGTACAAACTTTCTTGGTACTGTGGCTACTGGCACACAGTAATTCTAGAAAATATATTGTTGGTTCTGAAAAATATTCACTATCATTTTCACAATCCTGGATTATATTAGGCAAAATAATTCTTTTGACACCAACACCTAAGAACTGTAGCTGAACACAGCCAGTATCTCAGCAACAGCCAACTCACTTGTCTGGATTAACTGACAGACATCTCTCAGAGAGCATTTTCTTCTGGTAGCATTATAAATCCAATTCCAGTCAGTCCAAACATCCCTTTGAAAGTCCTGAATGGATATTTTTATGTTACATATTTTCATGTGCCTTTTGTGTCTGTATTTCTGACAAACTTTTGAATAGAAAATGCGAGGAATAATTTTCATGTCCTTGTTGATTTAAGTCAAATGTTCAATACAAATTAAATATTTTCTGATGACTATAGTCTATGTAGCACCTCCATTTAGAAAACTTTTGTAAGGATAATTCAATTGGGTTTGGGGTTCAGTATTCTTTGTTATCTTTTATAAATGTCTGTGTTCTCTAATCTCTAAATTCAAACTGTTATCATAATTTTATTCATGTAGAGTTCATTATGTGTCTGGAAATCACTAACTATTTACTGATTGATTAGATTTGACTATTATTATTAAGATAGATATTGCTACAATCCTTTAGTAACTTCCATTTTTTGCCTAATAAAATGACTTATGAAACAAAACATGAATAAATCAAGACCTTTTGTTAGTTAAATCAGCTCCCTTGGTCAATTTTTCTATTGTAAAAGTTTTCATCTAGTAGACTGGTAATATTTTTTCTATTAATTATCTTTTGGTTATTTGAGAAGCTTTAATAGATACAGGATCCTGATACAACAGAATGTTTATTTAAAAAGACCACACTCACTAAGGACTGTCCGTCCATTTACCTACTTAATTTTAACTTCCTTCTTATGTGTAAGGCACTAAAATATGACAAATAAATTTTTATTCACCTAGTGTTTATTTTGTTTTGCAATCAAAAGCTTAGAATGTGCTGGGATCATTTTTGGGTGATTTTGTAATTGACAAAGATTAAGAATAGGTTACTGTATGTCCTTGTAGTGCCAATGCAAAGTGAAAACTGTATCCTTCATAGATGTTCATGTAAGTAAATCTCATCCTCACTAATATGCTAATCCAGGGTTCATTTTGCCTTGGAAGATTCCCCCAAATTTGATCTTATGCTGAAACAAACAAATAGAAAAGAGATGGAAAAATGGCTTAGATGGATGAATCTCTTCAAGTAGAGAAACTAATAAAACACTAATGAAAGAAATCAAAGATGATACAGATGAACAAATTACCATATTCTTGGATTGAAACAATCAATATATTGAATATGACTTCAGTTCAGTTCAGTCACTCAGTCGTGTCCGACTCTTTGTGACTCCATCAATTGCAGCACACCAGGCCTCCCTGTCCATCACCAACTCCTGGAATTCATTCAAACTCACATCCATCAAGTTGGTGATGCCATCCAGCCATCTCATCCTCTCTTGTCCCCTTCTCCTCCTGCCCCCAATCCCTCCCAGCATCACAGTCTTTTCCAATGAGTCAACTCTTCGCATGAGGTGGCCAAAGGTTTGGAGTTTCAGTCTTAGCATCATTCCTTCCAAAGAACACCCAGGACTGATCTCCTCTAGAATGGACTGGTTGGATCTCCTTGCAGTCCAAGGGACTCTCAAGAGTCTTCTCCAACACCACAGTTCAAAAGCATCAATTCTTTGGCTCAGCTTTCTTCACAGTTCAACTCTCACATCCATACATGACCACTGGAAAAACCATAGCCTTGACTAGACAGACCTTTGTTGACAAAGTATTGCCTCTGCTTTTCAATATGAATATGAATATTTTATTAATTCTTGAGAAGCCACTCTCCAGCCAACCACCCTATGAAGCAAGCTAGATGGATCTTGTCTGTGTTTCAGTGGTATGATCATTTAGTAAACATCTTTATGCCAGGTCTTGAAAATGTAGTTCACACTGAGGCTCTAACAATATGTATTCAAAAAGCTTTAAAATGATAGCAATGTTATATCCCTCCTAAACAATGAAATGACTCAATGAAAAAAGCTGTTCTACAAAATAAGATGAGCTTGATTGACTTATAAAGCAAAACACGTCACTTAGCAGTAAAGTCAGATTGGCTTGCTTAACACTAAAACCAAGCTACCTTGCTTAGCAGAAATACATGTGACAGAAGCACAAGACATGCCCCTAAAAAACAAAACAATGGTGTCATGAGACCCACATCCTTCCCTGTGAGTTCAGTGAGTTAATAACTCCTAAAACATACTTTTTGGCCCCGACGACATGTTCTTTGCACAATACCACCACCACCACCACCACCCCCTCCCCCCCAAAAAAAAAAACAGTAGTAGAGAATAAAGCCTAAAACTTGCCCAGTGGTGTCATCAAGTAATTACCCCCCAAGCATGCTCTGTGCACACAAAAAACAATCATTTAAGGAAAGGTGACTTTTCAGAATGAAAGACCCTCATTGTACTGAGACCTGAAAATATTTTTTGAAAGTGCTGTGACAGTCCTGACCTGACCATATAGGGATAAGTAAACTTCTCTGCCTTATTTGGGAGAGGGAGATGGAAATATGACATCTACTCAAGAAAGACAAAGGAGATCTTCTCCCCCTCCCCTCTCTTTCTTTGATTATAAAAATATAACCCACTGAGTGCTGGGGGCAGTGCAACTTTTGCCTGCCTATTTGTTAACCTTACAAGCATCTCATTCTAATAAATCACTCCTTATTTATCACTTTGCCTCTCACTAAATTCCATTCCACTGTTGAAACATAAAGGCCTGTGATGCTGGAACTCTTCAGAGTCCTGGAAATGACACCTAACAATTTCACCATAAGCGTCCACATGAAAAATCTCCCAAATGTCAGACCATAATTCCTTTCCCCATAGTTCTTTGGAGTGAATTTTCCAGTTATTCTTAACCCATAGGGGTAGCCAAGTGGCCAATTCATTGTTTTCTGACCAATAATATATATATGTATATATATGGCATTCAGTTAAATTTTATTGTTTTAGAACCTGATATGCTACTTATAATTCATCAAAATGGCCACTATTAATATAATTCTTTATGACTTCTGGAAATTTCCTACTCCAGAAATCCAAGAGCACTCTTTTGTCTTGTTTTTGCCATAAGCTCCAATTAGCATATAGATAGATACATTTAATTTTATGTCTCCTGGCTGTAGCTCAGAGGGTATTTGATCTCTATTCAAAGATAGATTACTGAGATAAACCTTAAAATAACTCAATCAAAATTTTAGCAATAAAACATGACAGCAAAGAAGTAAACCTGGGAAGCAAGTCTTAGTTAACATACATTTCAATTAACAAAACTAGAATGTACTATTCAGTGAAACATAATTTGTATTTACTTTTTTTTCTGTGTATGTGATGGCATTAACCCTGAAGCCAGGGAAAGCTTTATCCTATCAAATAAAAAATGACTTTTGTGAGGGAGCAAGGGTTTCCCAGGTGGCATTAGTGGTAAAGAATCCACCTGCCAATGAAGGAAACATAAGAGACTCAGTTTCGATCCCTGAGTTGGGAAGGTCCCCTGGAGGAGGGCATAGCAATCCACTCCAGTATTCTTGCCTGGAGAATCCCCATGGACAGAAGAGCCTGTCGAGCTACAGTCCATGGGGGTCACAAAGAGTCAGACATGACTGAAGCAACTGAGTGCACAGGAAAAAGCCAAGCAGCCTTCTTGGATTTCCCATAGCCCTGCCTTTTTGATTTTCAACTATTGTTTATCCATCTTTAAATCCTTGATTTAGGAGTAGACTGTTGCCATTGTCCTAAGAATATCAGGATAGTGAAAGTTTGATAATCAGGGGTTAATTTTTCTGTACAAGCAGAATGACCTTTACCTATCTGTACAATCTTCATAGATCATTGTGAAATAATATTTATTTACTTTACCAAAGTAGCAAAGGCTTTTTAAAAACAAGTATAAAGGCAAAGAAATTCACATAGTCTGTTATCAAAAGGTACATCCCAACAAAACTTTGCTTTCTTAACCAAGAGAAAAAAAAACAAATTCCAGTCTGATATACAACATAAATTATCTTACAGAACTTCCCATGTACCTTTAACATACCAAATAACCTAATTAGTCCAGTATTTTTCTTTGGGATGCTTCAGGGACCCTCTGAAGCACTACAAAGTTAGCTAGAAGTCAAAAGAGCTTCATTAGAATTTGATTTTAGGAGGCTCTGTCAAAAAAAAAAAAAAAAAAGAGTTTAGAATACTCCGTCAGATAAAATTAGAGGTTACTATGAAACAACAGTTATTCAGTCAGCCAAAGAGATAATAAAAGATTTCAAAGGCAAATACAGATTAAATCACTTAAGAGGCAAAGAAACGTAAAATCTGTCATCAAAGGCAGTTCAACATCCCAAGAAAACGTGTACCATGCATAAAATTCTTTTCTTAGGGTCCACTTTCCACAAAAATGTTTTTTCTTTTTCCTGTATTTATCACTTTATTTTCCCATTCAGAAATAGACACCTATTTCTGAAATCAAATCTACTTTCTTCACCCTTAACAACATTCAATTCCATCCCTCATACCTTCTCTACTAAAAACATACTTTCCTTAAGCCATGAACTATCCTTTATATTAGCATTCTGTAGATTGGCAAACATAAATACCAGTGATAATTTATAAAAATATTTGCTTTCTTATAGAGAATACCTTAGAATGGCACCAAGCATATACATTCAGTTCAGTTCAGTTCATTCACTCAGTCGTGTCCGACTCTTTGCGACCCCATGAATCGCAGCACGCCAGGCCTCCCTGTCCATCACCAACTCCCAGAGTTCACTCAGACTCACATCCATCGAGTCAGCGATGCCATCCAGGCATCTCATCCTCTGTCGTCCCCTTCTCCTCCTGCCCCCAATCCCTCCCAGCATCAGTCTTTTCCAATGAGTTAACTCCACATGAGGTGGCCAAAGTACTTGTGTTTCAGCTTTCGAATCATTCCTTCCAAAGAAATCCCAGGGCTAATCTCCTTCAGAATGGAGTGTTTTGTTTCTCTATAAAAGGAAGCCAGTGTTTAGTTAGTAATGTTAAAGCTTCTTATTTTATTTGGAAATGGCCTAGTTATTTAATAAACTTCCATCATTTAACTTAATTTAGCACTACCCTAGAAATTCAAGTGACCAAAAATCTAGAGAAACTATTTTAGGTAGGCATTTCTCAAGTATGGTTATTCTTAATAGACTTTATCTAAAAGCTCTTATCTCATTTAGATTTTCTTTCCTTAAAAGTTTCTTCACATCAAGTTACTTTGTAAAATGGACTTACCATCTGGCCCGTTTGTGGAAAATACTGTCACCAGAAACTAAATGGCCCTATACATTTTTTGAGCCTCCCTTTTTGTCTGGAGAGTTTTCAATTCCATTTTCTTTTGTTTGGCCTTAGATAAAATCTCTCTATGTCCTTTAACACATTGTATTGTCAAAAACTTTACAATTTGAGCAGATTCCTGAATTTTCTAGGGATTAATCTCTCATCCCAAGCTTCAGGGTCCAAGTCTATCCTTCCTTACCTATTGCTTTCTTTTTGTTAACCTAGCCATGTGACTTTCGATATTTAGCTTGTGCAATCTTTACTGTGGCTTTTTCAGCTACCGACTGGAAAGCAGAGACTTGGTCAGTTAAAATCTAATTTTGACATTGTAATGTAGAATGTCATCCTTGCAGATTGCATAATTCTGTCTCCAATTTTAACTTTTCAATCAATTTTAATTTGGCTTCATGTACCCTTCATGCAGAGAGGAGAATCCAATCTCTCCAACACAGCATGGTGGTACATTCTGATTCTTCCTCAGTTGGCACAAGTGGTAAACATTCAATAACTTCTAAAGGTTTGGCCCACTTTAATTTGGGGTCCCAATTCTGACATAGTCCAGTGGATATGCCCCATTCAGTAACTCATGAGCAGTAAGGCAAACTTTCCCATCAAGGAAAAAAAAGTTGAATAGTCTTAACCTCTTTCTTTTTCCTTTCATTTCACAAATCTTGCTTATAGTGCCAATTTATGTTTTGCTGAAAGTTTTACTTTTGTTTTAGGTTCCAAGGATTTGTTAACAAAAGAAACCATTCATGACACATGATAAACAATTTCAATATTTAATAGAGGATTATTTGACTTAATTTCAGTATATAATCATTAAAAGAAAAGATAAATAGAAACAAAAGAAAAGAGTAAGAGCATATATACCACCAAATTGGACAGACCAACATTCAGATTTAAACAGTGTAGAGAAGTCCATTGTTGACAGCAATCTGGAGTCCCAGTAGGGAACAGATCCTGGGCAGTGTGACCTCTCCAGGTGCAAGACTCCAAATTTCAGTTTTGGGGGTTCCCTCATATAATCCCATGCCGAAAAATGATATCATCATCAGTTTGTGTGCAAGCATGCAGTTCTGACTTTACTTTAAACTTTTGCTTTCTACAATGCTGTTTGTTTTATCTTGTGAATCAAAGGATTTCATTATGCCCCAGGCAGTTGGCCAGACCTCCAGGAGTCATTCTAAGATGCACTCCCTTTCTTATCTAAAACTCCTCTTGACTTGCTGAGCTTCTGAACTGGCAGGGAATCCAGTCAGTGTTCAGGCAGGTCTGAAGCAAGGTCAGGACCTGCTCTCCTGCTTCTGAAGCCTGAATAAGATTTCTCCATTTTAGTTTCTCCAACAATTTTATAGTTAAATGGTATTTCACATTATATACTCTGCATATGGCTTCCCAGGTGGTGCTAGTGATAAAGAACCCACCTGCCAATGCAGGAGACGTAAGAGCTATAGGTTCGATCCTTGGGTTGGGAAGATGCCCTGGAGAGGCGTATGGCAACCCACTCCAGTATCCTTGCCTGGAGAATCCCATAGAATTTCCTTTACTCTGGTCACAACTCAAGGTTTTCATTCTGCTCACCTTTAAACTTCTAAATAAGCAATGATTCAATCATTCTTTTCTCTAGTTGTCAACTGAAAAACAAAATGCATAATGTGAGAATTGCAAGTTAAGTTTTATTGGGGCAAAATAAGGACTGCCACCTGGGAGACAGCACTTCAGATAGCTCTAAGAAACTGCTCCAAAAGGTAGAGGGAAAGGATAGTATATACGTGATTTTGGTAAAGAGGGGAGTGCAATTAAGCACATGCAATCAAGCACACATTTTTTGTAGAAAGTTTCTACTGATCTCTGAAGCTTTTCTTAGTCCTGAGAATCATCATCCAGAAGAATTTTAGTGCTTTTCTAGATATGAGGAGACACAAGAATTGGGCTCATGAAATCAGTTCCTGAGAATATCTAACTATCTGAAGACTTGTCCTGCCAGTTTTCCCAGAGGACAGAATGCATCATTTCTGCTCTCTACCCTGAACTATTTCAGGGGGTGTTGGAGGTCAACAACAGCACCAGCAGTAGCACATGATTTAGTCCTTATAGAGGTGGGAGGCAAGTGCCTGTGTGTGTCATTGTCGCTCAGTTCTGTCTGACTGTGACCCCATGGACTGCATCCCACCAGAGAATTCCATGCAGAGTCCAGGAATTCCAGGAGATTCCATGGAATTCTCTCCAGGCAAGAGTACTGGAGTGGGTAGCCATTCCCTTCTTCATGGAATTTCCCAACCCAGGGATCAAACCCGGGTCTATTGCATTGAAGGCAGATTACTGTCTGAGCCACCAGGGAAGCACAAGTGCCCATGACTAGTGCCAATTTGTAGTTGACATAGTGTTCATTTAACCCAACTATGAGACAAACAAGATTCTGAAGGCTAAAACTGTAGAACAAATAGGGCAGATATAATTAAAACTCTAGATATGAGCAACCACAAATTTTGTTATGCATAAACTATATATCATAACATACATATAAGCACAGTATAAAATGGGTTGTTCTCCAAAAAGAAGAAACATATCTCTAGCTACTGATTTAAGACATCTCTGGGTCTGATTTTCTCTAGCATTATTTTATCTGAACCGTGGCCTGTAAGATGTCATCTCCATTGTGAGTTTCTCAGTTACAGGAAGTGTTTTCTGTCTCTTTTTTCCCTCTGGTATTTGTGGCTTCCTGTTCTTTGGCACTGTCATAGATGATGGCAATGAAGAATACAAATTCAACCTCTGACTTTATCCTCCTTGGGGCTTCTGGTCAACAGTAAATTCACAGGGATTGCCTTTGCAGTTATTTTGGCTATTTTTGTGATGGCTGTAACTGCAAATCTGGTCGTGATATTCTTGATTCACATAGACTCCCATCTCCATACCCCCATGTACTTTCTGCTCAGCCAACTGTCTATCATGGACACCCTTTTCATTTGTACTACTGTCCCAAAGCTTCTAGTCAACATGGTTTCTAATGAGAAAACCATTTCCTTTGTGGCCTGCTCTTCCTCTACTTGACCATGATGGGAACAGAGTTCTTCCTGTTGGGCCTCATGGCTTATGACCACTATGTGGCTGTCTGCAACCCTCTTAGGTACCCCGTGTTCATGAACCACAGAGCGTGTCTTCTTCTGGCTGCTGGTGCCTGGTTTGGTGGATCCCTGGATGGCTTTCTGCTCACCCCTATCACCATGAATGTCCCCTACTGTAGATCCCACAGGATTGATCACTTCTTCTGTGAGATCACTACAGTTCTCAGATTGGCCTGTGCTGACATATCCTTGTATGAAACCTTGATATCTGCTGTATGCTCATGTTGCTCATTCCCATATCTATTATCTCAACCTCCTACTCCCTCATTTGGTTAACCGTCCACCACATGTGCTCTGCTGCAGGACCAGAAAAAGGCCTTTACCACTTATTCTTCCCACTTGACTGTAGTCAGCTTTTTCTATGGGGCTGCCTTCTACACTTATGTGCTGCCCAAGTCATTTCACACCCCTGAGCAAGACAAGGTAGTATCAGCTTTCTATACCATTGTCACACCCATGCTCAATCCTCTTTTCGACCCTATGGACTGTAGCTGCCAGGCTCCTCTGTCCATGGGATTCTCTAGGCAGGTATACTGGAGTGGGTTGCCATGTCCTTCTCTAGGGGATCTTTGCAATGCAGGAATCAAACCCCTGTCTCTTGTGGCTCCTGCATTGCAGGTGGATTCTTACTGCTGAGCCAGCAGGAAAGCACCATATGCACACTACTATATACAAAATAGATAATTAATGAGGACCTACTGTATATCACAGGGAACTCTACTCAATATTCCATAATAACCTATAAGGGAAAAGAATCTGAAAAAGAATGGATATGTGTCTAACTGTTTGTGTATACCTGAAACTAACACAGCATTGTAAATAAAATATACCTTAATATAAAATAAAATTAAATTTAAAAATATAATGTATTAGCTTGAGATTGAAAGTGATAAATTGTAATAATTTAAAATTAATTAAAAAAACCAATTGCATACTTGCAAGATGTCAGATACTGTTCTTAAACATGGGGTAAACATGAAGGGAAAACTTTTTCCATGTTTCAAAACACATTTAACTACATTATTTGACTTTGATCTTCATAAAGTTCTGCCAAGTATTTTGAGAAGGAATTAGCCTCATGGGATATATAGAAATTTATAACCATATTTTCTGACTTCTGGTCTTGTGATTTTGTGCTAAAACTTGCTATTCTTTGATAGACAATTTCCAAAAGCAGGGAGGCATATGGCACAATACAAACCTGGACACTTGTTAATCATGATAATGACCTGGGGAAAACATATCCCTCTGGGAGTAACATGCAGATAAAATCTATGTTTGGCTTCTGTTGTGTGCCAGCTAGGCTGGTCTACCAAGGACCTGATGTTCCATGCTGAGAGGCAGTCAGACCCTATCTGAGGTCTTTCTACAGGTGAGGGATATGGGCATAAAATTAACTGAACCATTTCTTCCACATATTTATTTCATTTACACAATAAATAAAATATATATTTATATAATATGAAAGTTATAATAATGGATGATATAAAGTCTACTTGTTAAATAGCCCATTAAATCCTTTATTGAATACCAAGAAACATTCAGACATAAAAGGATGATTGTCAATACTGAAAATATTTAGAGAAGGATTGGTGTTCAGAAAAGAATTCAGAATTTTGTTGCCAAAAAAAAAAAAAAAAAATGACAGTACATCCCTGACAACTTAGACTACTATTCACTTTGAATGAAGTGGAGTCCTGCTAACAGTTCTATTAACCAAGTGAAAATAAACTTTTAAAACTTCAGATAATCAGAAAAGAAGATTTACATGAGACAGGATAATTGTAATAATGGAAAATTTCATGGTATTGAAAGCTTAACTCAAAGAACAGGCTGACATACATAATTATCCCAAACCAGAAATATTTCTACTTTTTTCTATTTTTTCTTCTTCTTCTTTTTTTTTTTTCTATTTCTATTTATTTTTTCAAGTTGGGATTATCCTGAGAATAGATCTGATTAACAGAGGATGAGACACTTGGATGGCATCACTGACTCAATGGACATGAGTTTGAGCAAGCTCTGGGAGTTGGTGATTTATTCAGTTATATTAGATTTTAGTCATCACATGACAAAGGACAAGGATCTTGACTTTTGCTCCCTGATACATCCCAAGTACCAAGAAATTTTCCTGATGTAAAATACAATTAATATGAATGAAAAAATGTCATTTCATTTTAGAATTCACACTTGAAAATACATACTTTAATGTTTATGCAGTTCTTTTTTCTTTTTCCTGGAAAATCAGTTTTGAAGAGTTACAGTGAAAGTGATTAGGTACCTTTTGCATGTTTGCACAGAATTGCCTGTCCAGGATGAGAGTGGAAGCCAAAGAAATATACTTAAATTCTTTCCAAATTTACCAGTTCAGATATCATTTCTATTGAAGCATTTTAGAACTGTGGCTCCCACAAAGAAACATCATTGTTTTTTGCTAGATTTGTCATAGATATCTGTCCTCCTTTGGAGCCAATAAGAGGTAGGTATCATAAGTAGGCATTTACTGAGGTATAGAGATAGAAACTTGCAGTTTTTCCATATTGACTGAAAACTTACATGTTAGAACAAGGCTTATGATTGTATATATGAGCTGGCATTATCAAAAATTATCCTTTCCCTGAATTTCCATAGTGTTTACCTGCAATGGGCAGTGGTTTTAATTAGCAGCCAATAACCTTAGGAAGATAAAATGAGGAAACAGGTTAGAACATAGTTAAGTCCATGTCTTTGGACTTCATCTACAGTTCAATTAATAGAACTGATGAAGCTGCAACAGAGAGCTGTTTCCTTGCATCCCTGGAAATATTGTGGGAAAATTTCTGAGACAAAAATGAATATAGAGCTGAAGGAAGTCAGAACTCCCTGTAAATAATGGTCCTTTGTAATCTGAAAGATTATAACAATCTTTATATTTGAGTATATTTAACAACAAGATAGCAACGTATGCAGTGCATGTCTTCAATGGTCTCAGTCTTAAGACAGAGAACTTTTCCAGTGCTATTTTAATTGAAAATAAATGTTTTTATAAATTTATACTTATAATCCAAAACTTATATAATTATGTTTACTATCATGTTTGCTTTAAATACAGGGAAAATTAGGCTAAATGGATTAAAGGTTATACATATTGGCCATTTTCAAATTCAGAAGTTAATACTATCTTCTCATTCTGGAGCCTGTTCTGTTTCCACAATTGCCAAATTAGAGAGTTCTTTATTTTGAGTGAAGGAAGAGTCTAAACATTTCCATAACATTATCAGGTGCCACTATTGTTATGAGATCCTTACACAAAACCCTCCCAATATCCCTGAGGGCAGGGGCTGCTCTGATGTACTTTTGGCTAGTTACAAACTTGAAGAGGGACTTTCCCACTGCCATATGTCTAATAAATGGCAGGTCTTGGATTTTCACCCAGGTAATTAGGTACAGGTTTTACATAATGATCAAAGGTAATCTGACAGGGTTTGAAGTGATGATAGAAACCTGGGAAATTTAAACTATCAAACCAGAGTTGTTTATACCAATGCATAAATCTATCACTTATGGGAATTATTTTGTATATATTTCTCCTCTCTTTGATAAAAAGTTATTTTACTTTTATAATAAGTTACATGTTTACAAGTTCACATTTTCTGATTATTTTGATGTATGTATGTTAGTGAGTCCCTTCAAATATAACATGCAGAGACTAAAGTGAATATTTTAAGGCCAGAAGCACATACTTCAGGTGACATCTTGCAGTATGGAAGCTTAAGAGTCAGAAGGAATCAGATGAATTCTGTTTTAGAATACGGGATCCAATTTAAGCAGGATTCTGGGGTAAATCTGATACATCTTAGTGACCCTACTGATACTGAAAGATTGAAAAATGGAACATTATAGGTATTTATTGCCCAAGCTGTGAACAGGAGGCTTATTATTTAACTTGAAATTAAATTATTTTTACACACATAATCTATGATGTAGGCAAACGGAAAATATAGTGAAGACAAACTGATGTTCTTGAGACTCGACCATCAGTGAAACTTTTACTTCATAATTGTGTGTGTATATATATATATGTGTGTGTGTGTGTACATATATACATACACATACTTATATATGCACATATATATGCACATTAAAATATGTGTATATATGTTTTTGTATATAGCTCTTTACCACATGTATACTAGTGATACATATACCCTTATCACATATATATTATAGGTTATATGTATAAGACATTTTTTTATCAAAGAGAGGAAAAATATATACATAATAGCATCTGCTGTTGGACACATACAAAAATTTTATATATATTATGGTAAGATATTTATATTATATATAAAGAACATAAGGGTTTCTAACTGCTGGAGTTTTCACTTAAGAATGCCGTGAAATTGTCTTACTATAATGATTTTCGTTCTACCTCATATCCTAAAGGATGCTTGGAATCATGTTACAAATTCCAAAAACTAAATAATTTTGTAAGTGTCCAATAGCAGATGCTTAAGCTGCATCTGCTTTCTTAGTAATACAAAAAATACCAAGATGAATATTTATATAAAATTGCTCACCTATTTCTTAATTTCTATATAAAATTTGCTAGGAGTAGAAAGTATATGTTATTTTTAAAGTCCAGATATTGGTTTGCTGCTCTCTCTAACAAAAATAATACCTACTTACATTCTCACCAGCAATATATGATAGTACTCTCTAGATACTCAGTGTTGATACAATCTAACTCTCAAATAGAGGTTCAGTCTGAGTAAGATTGGCAGTTCCAACCCCATTTCTATAGCCTGTGTCCTGTGCAGTAGAAGAGAATGCAACCAGTGCTCTCCAACATCAGTCTTGTTGAGGAAGCCTCTTTCAGATCAGATCAGATCAGATCAGTCGCTCAGTCATGTCCGACTCTTTGCAACCCCATGAATCGCAGCACGCCAGGCCTCCCTGTCCATCACCAACTCCCAGAGTTCACTCAGACTCATGTCCATCGAGTCAGTGATGCCATCCAGCCATCTCATCCTCTGTCGTCCCCTTCTCCTCCTGCCCCCAATCCCTCCCAGCATCAGAGTCTTTTCCAATGAGTCAACTCTTCGCATGAGGTAGCCAAAGTACTGGAGTTTCAGCTCTTTAAGCCTGTACAAACAAGAAGAGTTAGAGCAGATTAATCTTATGCTCCAACTTTTTCACTTTAAGCATGCAGTGCACAGCTGAGTACAATCAGATTAACAGCTTAACATTTCATCACATCTCATAGCCTCATAGTTAAAGAAATATGGCACAAAAGATTCAGTGACTCATCATACATATTCAGGGGAGAAAATAGTGGGATTTGTTTTTCTAAAATCACCCAGGAAAATACAGAGGGGACAACCTGGCTGGAAAAGAAGCTTGGGAACACACTTAGTTTTGAAATGACATTCTTTAATAATAAGTCCGATCCAGCTCCAGCAGGGAATAATTGTACTGGAAACATCTGGTCTGATGTAACCACTTGTCCTAGATTAGTGAACTTTCAAAGTACCACTGCCTGGAGGGAGGCTTTGCTTTAAGACAATGATGTACTGTGTTTCAACAAAAATTGCACATAACCATAAAATATAGAAGTCTAATCGCAGGGTTCACATTTGACAGAGTCTTTTGAAAAATGCAATTTAAAATGTTATGTCTGCTCCCCATTTGGGAGCACCTGTATGTAGGAAAATATAGTAGAAGAGGATAATTATAATTTGAAAATGCTTGCAAGTATGTGATTTTAGATTTGTATATCACTGACAGGATAATTCTGAAGACATTTCAGTTTATTTCACAAGGATTTAAAATGGATTCATGTGCATGTGTTTGTGCTCAGTCACTCAGTCATGCCCACCTCTTTGCAACTCTATAGGCTGTAGTCCACCAGGCTTCTCTGTCCATGGGATTCTCCAGGCAAAAATATTGGAGTGGGTTGCCATTTCCTACTCCAAAGTGGGTTCATAACTCTATGCAATATTTTGAAATGGTTTTGTTGTTTATTCTTTACTCAACTTCATGTAATAGTCTTGTCCTCAGGGGTTCTTTATCCTTAAATGAACTCTGCTACTTTCCTCTGATACACATTAACAGAAGATTTAATTCAATTCTGTATTCAAAAGGAAATTTGGGACAATCTTTACTGAGCTGTATTTGTAATGGTGGTTACACTGATGACAGCCTGACAGCGAGACTTTTGAATGGGACATTACTAGGTCTGCTTGGAGATAAGAAGCTGTCATCGGCTGTGTGTGCTCAGCAGTGAGATTTGTGAATCTGATGTTTGCAGGATCTTTCTCAGCATCCATTTGGTGAGGACTTTTTTCCCCCTGGACATCATTAGAAAGCCACAGGTATGAGATTGCCCAGGAGTTAGAGAGAATTTTGAATATCTGGAAATATTTAACTTCATTATGTTACTTTGTAATTTGTTGACAAGTTTTGACCAGAAATTCAAGTTTTTCTTGATTGTGATTATGGTCTTGCAGTTGGTATTCTTCTGACATTTTTTTAGCTGGTTGAAGTTACTGATGATTAAAAGGATACTATGCATTTAGGGGCCAGTTGAGTGGAGCTGTGGAGTATATGGAAAACAAAGCCTTAGATTTGAGCCAGGACCCATCTCCACTACTTATTCTTTATGCCTCACTTTGTCCAACCATAAAATGGTAATAATTAGCGTAATTTTCCCCACAGAGGTGCTGTGAAGAGGAACTACATCAAGCACTAGAGCATGCAAAAAGATGCCCGGCATAGATGGATGCTGGGTATTTTATTATTAGCAATATGACTCCCTCATGTTATACTTATGTTTAAAATCTGGTAAAATTATTTATGATAATTTCTTGTGGCTACTATTCGAATAGAGCAAATTCAGTGCCTTAAAATAACACAAATTTATTATCTTTCCATTTTGAAGACTGCAACTCCAAAACTGGTCATGCTGGGCTAATTCCTTGCCTCATAGTCCCCTTCATTTTCAAAACCAGCATTTGTATTACTTGGACCTTTGTTCATAATGTCACATCTCATCTTCTTATCCTTGCCTCCTCTTTCCTGTCTCTCTCTTATAAGGGGCCTGGAATATAGATTGGGCACAATGGGACATTCCAGAGTAATCTCATCTCATCATCTGTAACTGAATCACAATTGCAAAGTCTCTTTTGCCAAGTAGGGAAGATATTTATAGGCTGGGGATTAGGACGGAGGGTTCTTTGAGTTGGGGTGGGAACATTATTCTGCCTTTCAAGATAGGCTTTGTTTAACACTAAATTAATCTATTGGGCTTCCCAGGTGACACTAGTGGTAAAGAACGCCCTTGCCAATAAGGGAGACATAGGAGACACAGATTCAATCCCTGGGTTGGATGATCCCCTGGAGGAGGGTATGGCAACATGCTCTAGTATTCTTGCCTGGAGAATCTCAAAGACAGAGGAGCCTGGTGGGCTACAGTTCATAAGGTCACAAAGAGTCAGACACAACTGAAGTGACTTAGCATGTATGCACACAAATTAATCTATTATAGACTTGCTATTTTAATAAGATACCAAATTAAAAGTATCATTTACTGCACAATTTTTCTGATACTAGATGGAAACTTGTTGCTAAGAATAATGCATAATGATTTTCTGTGCTTTTAACTGTGGAACATAAGGTGAGTTCAAACTATATTAACTTCTACAAAACAATCACTGTATGAATAATAACATCTGAAGTTAAATTTGTCTTTTACTCAATAATTGATACATAATGAATAAATAGCTGTCACCAAAAAATCAGATTCAAAAGAAAGATACAGAAGTGAGTTTCATTTTCTAAAAGAATGATGCTTTTAACTCACAGTGATTGTTTCAAATTTGTTTACATAAAACTTCATTAAGATGTAATATTTGTATTGATCTTGGATTGTAATATAGTTCTGTTTCTTATTACTAAGTTTTTTTTAATATAAATTTATTTTAATTGGAGGTTAATTACTTTACAATATTGTATTGGTTTTGCCTTTAGAAAGTGTGAGTGAATCCTATTTTATGATGTTATTTTAGATTGAAGATAAACAGAAAGACCCGGACTATAATTTCATTTTGGCATATTTTATGGAACATACTAGGGTGAATTTTAAAGAAATTCTACTAAAAATGAATCATATTAAAAGACAAAAATTGCATTTTAAGGAGTGCATATGCTAAATAATCATTCATTTAAATATTCAACAAAGTTATCAGATTTTAGACATTATTTTATATTTTGAAAGTGTACAGTAAGCAAAATAAGCAAATACCCATGCCCATATTGATCTTACTGTCTAGTGGGGAGGACAGAAACCCAAAATAAAATGATTGTGTATGACAGATTGTGTTAAGTACAATGAAAAATAGAAAGTCATCAAGTCCTACAGAATAGATCCTTCTGAGAAGTGGATTTTGAGGAAAGACCTGAGGAGATGACCACATAGAGTTATGAGGGTGAGAAACAAGCCAGGGTTAGGGCAGAAGCAAAGGACTTGGGCTGGGAAACTCCCACAAAGTGAGGACAAAGGATCAGCAAGGAGGTCATAGGAGCTGTAGCACCAGAGCAAATGCATTGGAGGCAGAATAAAATGACTCCAGAGGATGAAATTGTCATAACATAATGGGCCTTAAAGCAGCATGTGAAGCTCCACAACAGAGTTTTGAGGTTAAAGTTACAATCCCTGTATTGGAAAGATCCCCTGGAGAAGGGCGTGGCAACACACTCCAGTATTCTTGCATAGAGAATCCCATGGATAGAGTAGCCTGGCGGGCTTCAGTCCCTCGTGGTACAAAGTGGCACTACTGAAGCGACTTAGCATGCAAAAACACAAATGATGGAATCTTCCTACATATTCCCCATCTTCCACTTCTGTTGTTCCTGAGTTACACACTAGTCAGTTAAGTGAAATGTTTTCCTGAGTTCTATGAAAGATTCTAGAAAATTTAATTTTACTCTTGGAGAGAGTCATAGGAAACTCCAATATATAGCCAAGAGATTAGTAGCACAGGTGATGACATGTACTAGCAACTGGTTTCTCAACTGGGGTCAGTCTTAGAGGACTGAAACTATGGGATATTGGGCTCTGTCTAGGCAGAGAGTGTGAGAACTGAATCAAGTTGTAATATGCCAATCTAGTGTCTGGAAATTTGATGGTTGCTTCACAAGTGGGGAAAACCCCACACATCTGGTTATCTGAAGTGTCAGAAAGTGTTGGTGAGAGTAGACACACAGGAGGTATCTTCTCCTTTATATCCTTTACTTCATCAGCTATTCATTCTGCCTATCTTTGGCAATCCAAATAACCAATTTTATTTATTAAGCCTACTATTAGCTGGACAAGATTCTGAAGGCCACCAATGCAGAATAAATAGGGCAGATAGTGATATTTAAAACTCCAATCTAGATATAGCAAATGCCAGCTTTATTATGCAATTTGCATTACCTATGTATTACAGCACAATATAGAAAGGGTTGTGCTCCAGAAAGAAAAAAATAGATCTATAGTTCCTAGTTTATAATGTCTCTTGGCCTGCTTGTTTTTCTCTAGCTTTATGACTTGGAAAATCTTATCTGAACCAGTAGCCTCTGAGATATTATCTCCATTGTGAGTTTCTACCTCCTAGGAAGTGTCTTCTGTCTCGTTTTCCATCACATTTGTGGCTCCCTTTTCCCTGGAGCTGTCAACAGAAATGTCAACGAAGAATAGAACTGCTTCCTCTGACTTTATCCTCCTGGGGCTTCTAGTAAACAGTAAAGCTACGGGGATTGTCTTTGCAGTTATTTTGGCTATTTTTGTGGTGGCTGTAACTGCAAATTTGGTCATGATATTCTTGATTCACATGGACTCCCACCTCCACACCCCCATGTACTTTCTGCTCAGCCAACTGTCCATCATGGACACCCTTTTCATTTGTACTACTGTCCCAAAGCTCCTGGTGGACATGGTTTCCATACAGAAGACCATTTCCTTTGTGGCCTGTGGCATCCAGATCTTTCTGTACTTAACTATGATTGGATCAGAGTTCTTCCTGTTGGGCCTCATGGCCTATGACCGCTATGTGGCTGTCTGCAACCCTCTTAGGTACCCAGTGTTGATGAACCGCAGAGTGTGTCTCCTTCTGGCTGCTGGTGCCTGGTTTGGTGGATCACTGGATGGCTTTCTGCTCACCCCTATCACCATGAATGTCCCCTACTGTGGATCCCGCATCATCGATCATTTCTTCTGTGAGATCCCTGCTGTTCTCAAATTGGCCTGTGCTGATACATCCTTGTATGAAACCTTAATGTACATCTGCTGTGTGCTCATGTTGCTCATCCCCATCTCTATTATCTCAACCTCCTACTCACTCATTTTGTTAACTGTCCACCGCATGCGCTCTGCTGAGGGCCGGAAAAAGGCCTTTACAACTTGTTCTTCCCACTTGACTGTAGTCAGCATTTTCTATGGGGCTGCCTTCTACACTTATGTGTTGCCCAAGTCATTTCACACCCCTGAGCAAGACAAGGTAGTATCAGCCTTCTATACCATTGTCACACCCATGCTCAATCCTCTTATCTACAGCCTCAGAAACAAGGATGTTTCAGGAGCATTTAAAAAGATATTTGCACAATGCTTATCCACATAGAACATATTCACAAGTGATGCTTAGAGATTCAATAATCTGGAAATAGGTTTTCCCAATAATATCCTCAGTGTGTTTTGTTTCACAAGAGACTCTCTGCAGCTATTAAATATTTTTTTAGAGGTGACAATTAAAGAAGATTTACTTAGCGATGTTTCTTCCTCTTAGATGAAAGGAACCCAAAATATTTCATTAGTTATTCAGAGTCTATTTGGCTAACTGTCAAAACTATGTATTATTCAGTTCAGTTCAGTTCAGTTGCAGAGTTGTGTTGGACTCTTTGTGACTCCATGAAACGCAGCACGCCAGGCCTCCCTGTCCACCACCAACTCACGGACTCCACCCAAACCCATGTCCGTTGAGTCGGTGATGTCATCCAACCATCTCATCCATTGTCTGCCGTCCCCTTCTCCTCCTGCCCTCGATTTTTCCCAGCATCAGGGTCTTTTCAAATGAGTCAGCTCTTCGCATCAGGTAGCCAAAGTATTGGACTTTCAGCTTCAACATCAGTCCTTCCAGTGAATCTTCAGTTGCAGTCCAAGGGACTCTCAAGAGTCTTCTCCAACACCACAGTTTAAAAGCATCAATTCTTCGGCGCTCAGCTTTCTTTATAGTCCAGCTCTCATATCCATACATGACCACTGGAAAAACCATAGCCTTGATTAAACAGACCCTTGTTGGCAAAGTAATGTCTCTGCTTTTCAATACGCTATCTAGTTTGGTCATAATTTTTCTTCCAAGGAGTAAGTGTCTTTTAATTTCATGGCTGCAATCACCATCCACAGTCATTTTGGAGCCCAGAAAAATAAAGTCTGACACTGTTTCCACTGCTTCCCCATCTATTTCCCATGAAGTGATGGGACCGGATCCCGTGATCTTAGTTTTTTGAATGTTGAGCTTTAAGCCAACTTTTTCACTCTCCTCTTTCACTTTCTTCAAGAGGCTCTTTAGTTCTTCTTCACTTTCTGCCATAAGGGTGGTGTCATTTGCATATCTGAGGTTATTGATATTTCTCCCAGCAATCTTGATTCCAGCGTGTGCTTCTTCTAGCCCAGCGTTTCTCATGATGTACTCTGCATAGAAGTTAAATAAGCAGGGTGGCAATATACAGCCTTGACGTACTCTTTTTCCTATTTGGAACCATTCTTTTTTTCCATGTCCAGTTCTAACTGTTGCTTCCTGACCTCCATACAGATTTCTCAAGAGGCAGGTCAGGTGGTCTGGTATTTCCATCTCTTTCAGAATTTTCCACAGTTTACTATGATCCACACAGTTAAAGGCTTTGGCATAGTCAATAAAGCAGAAGTAGATGTTTTTCTGGAATTCTCTAGTTTTTTGGATGATCCAGCAGATATTGGCAATTTGATCTCTGTTTCCTCTGCCTTTTCTAAAACTAGCTTGAACATCAATAGTTTTAATTTATTTTTATTTTGCTTTGTGTCCTCTTGAACTTATCCATGGCACGGTTTTCTCATTGCTCAAGGCAAAATTTTATGGATATATTTATTATTTTAATATTTCAAATTATATGAGCAATTAATATTTTAATAGTATTTACACATATCTTCTTTATCCATTCATCCTTACATCCATAAATCTAATTAATTTGTTTCCATATCTTGGATATTGTGAATATTGTTACAATGAATCAGTTCAGTCAGTCGCTCAGTCGTGTCCGACTCTTTGCAACCCCATGAATCGCAGCACGCCAGGCCTCCCTGTCCATCACCAACTCCCAGAGTTCACTCAGACTCATGTCCATCGAGTCAGTGATGCCATCCAGCCATCTCATCCTCTGTCATCCCCTTCTCCTCCTGCCTCCAATCCCTCCCAGCATCAGAGTCTTTTCCAATGAGTCAACTCTTCGCATGAGGTGCCCAAAGTACTGGAGTTTCAGCTTTAGCATCATTCCTTCCAAAGAAATCCCAGGGCTGATCTCCTTCAGAATGGACTGGTTGGATCTCCTTGCAGTCCAAGGGACTCTCAAGAGTCTTCCCCAACACCACAGTTCAAAAGCATCAATTCTTCGGCGCTCAGCCTTCTTCACAGTCCAACTCTCACATCCATACATGACCACAGGAAAAACCATAGCCTTGACTAGACGAACCTTTGTTGGCAAAGTAATATCTCTGCTTTTGAATATGCTATCTAGGTTGGTAATAACTTTCCTTCCAAGGAGTAAGCATCTTTTAATGTCATGGCTGCAGTCACCATCTGCAGTGATTTGGGAGCCCAGAAAAATAAAGTCTGACACTGTTTCCACTGTTTCCCCATCTATTTCCCATGAAGTGGTGGGACCGGATGCCATGATCTTCATTTTCTGAATGTTGAGCTTTAAGCCAACTTTTTCTCTCTCCACTTTCACTTTCATCAAGAGGCTTTTGAGTTCCTCTTCACTTTCTGCCATAATGAATATGTAAGTGCAAATATCTCCTCAGGATACTGTTTATTTCCCTTTAATATATTTCCAGATGTGGTATTATTGTACTTTATTGTGGTTCTATTTTAATAAGTTGAGGAGCATCCATATTTTTTTCCATACGGCTATACCAATTAACGTACTCTTGCCTGGAAAATCTCATGGCCAGAGGAGCCTGGAGGGCTACAGTCCATGGGGTCCCTAAGAGTCGGACACAACTGAGCAACTTCACTTTCACTTTTCACTTTCATGCATTGGAGAAGGAAATGGCAACCCACTCCAGTGTTCTTGCCTGGAGAATTCCTGGGACGGGGGAGCCTGATGGGCTGCGTCTCTGGGGTCACACAGAGTCAGACATGACTGAAGTGGCTTAGCAGCAGCAGCAACAGCAACAGTGTCTAAGGGTTACCTTTACTTGATATTCTCACCAATTTGTATTCTGTCGATAATTTTATAAAAGCTATTTTTAATAGGTGTGAGTTATCACATTGTGGTTTCCATTTGCATTTTCCTGCTAACAAATATTGTTTTACACATTTCATAAGTCTGTTGGCCAATGTATGTCTTCTTTGGAACAATGTCTATTTGTGTACTTTGCCGAATTTTATGTTGGATTATACAATGTCTTTATTCATTTATATTTTGCTACTGGGGGGGTTTCCTGGTGTCTCAGATGGTAAAGAATCTGCCTGGAATGCAGGAGACCCGGGTTCGATCCCTGGGTCAGGAAGATCCCCTGGAAAAGGAAATAGCAGCCCACTCCAGTATTCTTACCTGGAGAATTCCATGGACAGAGGAGCCAGGTGGGCTGCAGTTGATGGGGTTGCAAAGAGTCAGACACAACTGAGCAACTTATATTAAACTGTATAAACTCCATATAAATTTTGAATATGCAACTTTATCAGTTTCATGATTTCCACATATTTTCTTCCATTCTATAATTTGTTTTTATATCTGGTTGTTTGCTGAGCAGAAACTTCTTAGTTTGATACAGTCTTAGGTCTTAATTTGGCAGTTTTGTCTGTACTTTTAATGTCATATCCAAAATTGATTGCCAAGATCAATGCCAAGGTAGTTATTTTGTATGTTTTCTTCTAGGAGTCTTATGGTTATAGTACCTATGTTTGAGTCTTTAAACCATTTATATTTTCTTGTGAGTTTTGTGAGCTAGGGGCCCAGTTTTATTTCTCAATTCATTCATTCATTCACACATTAATTTACTTATTTATGTTTTGTACTTGTATATTGTGTTACTGATATGTTTTATTGAATTAATTGCCTTTTGCTGTTACTTATGATAGGCAACCTTGTCAAAGATTAGTTGACAATATATGTGTAGGTTTATAAATGAGTCAATAAACCCATACATATATTCTATTCCTTTGGTCTGTTTCTCTTTCTATACCAGTGTCTTATTGTTTTATTTAATATAGCTTTGTAATGTTTAGCTTTGAAATCCAAAAATGCATCTCCAGCTCTGTTCTTAAATTTCAGGATTGCTTTGGTTATTTAGGTTCTGTACAAATATTAGACATTTGTTCCATTTCTGTGAAAAATTTCAATGGAATTTTGATGGGGATGGCATTGAGTCTGTAGACCAGTTCAGATTCAGCACAAGGGAAGAAAGTTTTTTTTTTTCTTTTTTGATTATGCTAATTTTCAGCTGATTTCTTTAAAAATTTCCTTGAATGCTCAATATGCATTTCCTTATTTATTATTCTATCAAGTATAATAAGACATCATGAAACATTATCATTTTTTAAATTGATACATATTATATTGCATGACAAAATTATAAAATGTCATTAATGTTTTTTCCCTTTGCAATATAGACATTTAAAATTATAAAATATCTTGTCATGAATTAATATTTTTTTACTTAAGCATAACAGTGGATAAGCAAATATTGATATCCATAATTTGATGCCTCTGATGCCGAGGAAATCACAGGCACAGGATAAGGCTGATGTCCAAACTGTCTGGGCTTCAAGACTCTGGGTTTGTGGGTGTAGTCACAGGACAAGTTTAAGAGGTAAGGCTCAATTAAACCTGACGCTCCAGGACACACGAGAAAAGTTCCCATCAATATGACTGCCTAGGTTCCTTTTTCTGTTCAGTTTCTCAGTCATGTCCAACACTTTGCCACCCATTGACTACAGCCAAGCTTCCCTTCACTGTCTCCTGGAGCTCAAACTCATGTCCATTGAGTCGATTAAGCCATCTAACCATCTCATCCTCTGTCAGCCCCCTTCTCTTCCTGCCCTCAATCTTTCCCAGCCTCAGAGTCTTTCCCAATGAGTTGGCTCTATGCATCAGTTGGCCAAAGTATTGGAGCTTCAGCTTCACCATCAGTCCTACCAATGAATATTCAGGGTTGATTTCCTTTGAGATTGATGGGTTTGATCTCCTTCTGTCCAAGGAACTCTCTATCACCACAGTTTGAAAGCATCAATTTGAAACCTTCCAGGTACCTTTAGGTAAGAACTATTTTATGGGGATTTCAGTAAGCTAACTTATACTTATTGCTTAATAACAGAGGCAAGAGCAGAGGTCCTAGAGAGACAACCACATTACAAATGACTTTTATTTCTTTTTATACTATAAATAAAACACATAAAAGTAATTAGCCTCCAACTAAAATAAATAAATTTAAAAAAGAAGTGTTGAGGTACGGCCGGCGCTTCTCCGCCCTCCTCCCTATCCGGCGGCTTTGGCCCCGCTCGGTCCTCCCCACCCCGACTTCGGTTCCCCTGCGTCCTTTCCGTTTCGTTCCCTGTCCCGCTCCATCCTGCCCGTCCCCACCTCGGTTGGCTCTGTGCTTCCCATCCGGTCCCCCAAGCGCGGCCCCGGGCGGTCCTTCACACTCCGACCCTGGCGTCGGCCTGGCTTGGTCCTTGCTGCCCCGACCTGGCCTTGGCCTCGCCGGCTCCTTCCCTTCCCGTCCGTGGCCTTACTCGTTGCCCCATCCGTGACCCGTCCCGCCCCCTAGGACCTCACTCTGTCCCTGAAGGTGTAAGTTCTCTCAACCTTCGGTTTTCCTTCCCTTTCCCAGTCCCTCCTCCTGATGGGCAGACCTCTCCCCGCTCCCTGCTTTCCCAGAGTTTACAGCTCCTCTGCGCCTCCCCGGCCCTTTTCCCCTGCCCCGGGCCTTGGCTAGCTCTTGGAGCTCTGAGATGTTCTTTTCCCTGCCTGCTTCCCATCCCATCCTTTGTCGCTGAATGTTCAGTTTCAGCCCAGCCCACTTTTCTCTGAGCCTGTTTGTTGTGTGACTTGCTGGGCGGGTAGTGGAGGAAAAGCCATTTCACCAGGGGGCCTTATGACTTAACTCTGAATCCTCCACAGTCTGGGTCCGACAGAGAATCCCGCCGAGTTCCTGTAATGTGGTGCAAGGTATTCTCTCTGTAGATTAGGGAGTGGGGGATCTGGACTCTGACTAGGGCCTTCCCATTTGCTGCTTCCTTCCTACTTTTATGTATACTTGTGTGCACCTGTATTTATGGCTATCGTCGGGGACCAGCAACCACTGAGTGAACTTCCTGAGTCTTATGGGCTTGCTTGTTCTCTGGGGAACTGGAGTAGATGGGGCATGGGTACACGGAAGGTGGCTAGGGTTACTGACAGCTCTTCAAGTGAATTTGGGTCAGAAGTGGCCCCTAGATTGAGAGGGAGGCTGTGTCCCCCCCCAACACACACACACTGGTGGTAGCAGTGAAGGGCCAGAGAGTAAAAAAAAAAAAAATAAAAATAAAAAAGAAGTGTCCAAAATTTACTGCTTAATCACAGAAAAAACAATCATGAAACCATTCATGTAATGTCCCCACACATCCTTGGAGAACATGAATAGCTCTCCATAACCGTCTTGTGCCTCTCTCTTATTGAGCTATCTTTAGACATTTAGAAAAGTTGCAAAGTTAGTAAAGTTTCCATGTAGTCTTAACCAACTTCTACCAGTATTAACATATTATATAACCATAAAAAGTTGTCAGAACAAGGAAGTTAATATTTCACCCGTGTTTTGACTCTTGCCATTTTTTTTTTTTTTTTTTTTTTTCCCTCATTCAGGATCCCACACAGCATCTAGTTGTTATTGTCACTGAGTCTCCTTCAGTCTGTTTCCTTCATGAAATATTGACAACTTTGAGGAATATGAACTGCTTATTTTGTAGAATCAATTTGATTGTCATCATTTCTGGGAGTTACTGTTGTATCCCTAGATAAAAAAAATGTATTTTTAAACACAACAATTTAGTTTTTCCTGTTAGATGAAAATTACAGAAATAAAATGGTATAGTTTATACTCTTAGTGTTCAGCTTGTATTTGAGGAGAATACTAATTTTTGCAGTGAGGGAAATGCACAGCATGCACATAAAGATGCATCACAATCAAAAGCACAAGAAATTTAACAATAGTAAGAAAAGATAAATACTGGAGTAGAAAGGGACTTCTGAAATCCAAGGTTGAGATCACTAAAAAAATAAAATAAAACAACTCTTGATTCCTAGTGGCAAAAGATATTTATCCAAAATGCCAATAGATATCATATTACTCAAGTGAAAATACCAAAAATAAATAAATAAATAAATAAAGGATTCAAGCAATTAAAAATAAAATCAAAATCCTTGTTGTCTGCCTTTTCAATAAGAACATATGCTCTCCAGAGTTTTTGCTATTTAAAAAGTACAAAGAATGGTCACAGACTAAGCTCAACATGAATTATCTGAGAATCAGACATGGAAAACAAAATCCGTAGAGCCTGTTACTGTTACTTAACCTGAACTTGAGTACTCTCATTCATCCACAGTAAAGTCAATCTTCCGATACCAGGTTGTGATGAAGAAAAGTACATAGTTTATGCAGAGTACCAAACAATAAGAAATGGACTTTCCTGGTGGCTCAGATGGTTAAAAAAAAAAAAAAAAAAAAATCCCCCTGCAATGAGGGATACCTGGGTTTAATCCCTTGGTTAGGAAGATCCCCTGCAGGAGGGCATGGCAACCCACCCCAGTATTCTTGCCTGGAGAATCCCTATGGGGAACCTGACAGGCTACAGTTCATGGAGTCACACAGAGTCGGACATGACTGAGTGACTAAGCACACACACACACACACACACACAAATAAGAATGGGTACCTCATGCTCAAAAGGCTCAAAATTACCAATGACCTTCAGAAAATGGGTTTCAGAGGCAAGGTGAATGAAGGGGCTGCAGGATGCATGATCAGATCTTTTACAATTCTCAGATTGGTTGGCATCAAGGTAAAGTGTTTTTTTTTAATATAAATTTATTTATTTTAATTGGAGGTTAATTACTTTACAATATTGTATTGGTTTTGCCATACATCAACATGAATCCACCACGGGTGTACACATGTTCCCCATCCTGAACCCCCCTCACACCTCCCTTCCCATACCATCCCTCTGGGTCATCCCAGTGCACCAGCCCCAAGCATCCAGTATCATGCATCAAACCTGGACTGACAATTCGTTTCATATATGATATTATACATGTTTCAATGCCATTCTCCCAAATCATCCCACCCTCTCCCTCTCCCGCAGAGTCCAAAAGACTGTTCTATACATCTGTGTCTCTTTTGCTGTCTCGCATACAAGGTTATTGTTACCATCTTTCTAAATTCCATATATATGCATTAGTACACTGTATTGGTGTTTTTCTTTCTGGCTTACTTCACTCTTCACTAATAGGCTCCAGTTTCATCCACCTCATTAGAACTGATTCAAATGTATTCTTTTTAATGGCTGAGTAATACCCCATTGTGTATATGTATCACAGCTTTCTTATCCATTCATCTGCTGATGGACATCTAGGTTGTTTCCATGTCCTGGCTATTATAAACAGTGCTGTGATGAACATTGGGGTACACGTGTCTCTTTCAATGGTTTCCTCTTCCTCTTCCTTTCCATACTGGTTTCCTCGGCAGTGGGATTGCTGGGTCATAAGGCACTTCTATTTCCAGTTTTTTAAGGAATCTCCACACTGTTCTCCATAGTGGCTGTACTAGTTTGCATTCCCACCAACAGTGTAAAAGGGTTCCCTTTTCTCCACACCCTCTCCAGCATTTATTGTTTTTAAGTATCACTAATCTTCTGGTTTCAATTGATCTGAAGTCTACATGCTTGTGGTCAACAGTTTTCATCTATTAGGGGTTTACTTCTTCTAAAAAACAACTTTGGAACGTTCCTCAAGCCTTTATATTTTTCAGGGAACTGGGAATTTGGTGTTTCTGCTTTATGGCTGGTATATAGTCTAAATTTTTACCAGTATCACAACTCAGTGTGTATTCTTTATTTCTACAATTTCACATTTCCTAATTATTAACTCTTGGGCCAGCCTATTTAGACTCAGAGGAGGCCTAGGAGACTAAAGCAAAAGCCTTTTACTTCAAACGACAGGGACGCAGGACCTTGTATATGTTTTCTCAGTGTCTATTTCATTTATTTATGCTCTGATATTTATTTCTTTCCTTCTATTAACTTTGGATATTGTTTGTTCCTTCTGTAGTTGCTTTAGGTGTAAAGTTAGATTGTTTATTTGAGATTTTTATTTACCGAGGTAAGATGGCACTATTATAAAATTCCCTCTTAGAACTGCTTTTGATGAAACCCATAGAGTTTGCATCATCATGTTTTCATTGTCAGTTATTTCTAGGTATTTTTTTTTAATTTCCTCTTTGATTTCTTCTAGTGTATTTTTTAATTTCAATTATTGTACTATTCAGTTCTGATTATTTGTTATTCAAATCTTATGATTCCTTGCTAAATTTTTTAATTAGAGGAAAATTGCTTTACAATATTCTGATGGTTTTTTGCAATATATCAACATGGATCTGCATTGTATACATATAGGCACACATATATCCCTTCCTTCTTGACCCATCTGTCACCTCTCTCCCCATCTCACCCCTCTAGATGGTCACAGACCACTGGTTTTGGGTTTCCTGCATCATACATCTAACTCCCACTGGCTATCTGTTTTACATATAGTAATGTATATGTGTCAGTGTTATTCTTGCTTCTTAAATTGTGCCTCCATTTTTTTTTTCCTGAGATTTTAGATCATCTCTACTATTATTATTCTGAATTCCTATTCCAGTAGATTGCTATCGCCTCTTCATTTAGTTGTTTTGTGTGGGTTTATCTCATTCCTTAATTTGTAACATATTTCTCTGTCATCTCATTGTGTCTAATTTTCTGTGTTTGTGGCTTTCTTTCCACAGACTGCAGGATTTCAGTTTCCTCTCACTTCTGAGTATCTGCCCCCTGATGAATGAAGTTGGTCCAGTGGCTTCTGCAGGCTGTCTGGGAGTAGGAACTGGTGCCTTCCCTTTCATGCGTGAAGCTGGGTCTTGTCCCTTTGATAGGTAGGGCCATGTTAAATGGTGTTTTGAGGTAGCCGTGAGCTCAATATGATCTTAGGCAGTCTGTCTGCTGAGGCTGGGATTGTGCTCTTGTCTTGCTGGTTGTTTGGCCTGAGGCATTTCAGGTCTGGAACCTATAAGCTTTTGATCTTGAGGCTGAGATGAAGACCTCTGAGAGAGCTCATACCAATCAATATTCTCTGAGGTCTCCTTCACTAGCGTCTTTACTTTCACAGTGAGCTACAGTGAATCCCCACCTCCTCAGGAGAACTTCCCAGACCGCTAGTTATATCTAAACCCAGCTCCTGTGAAAGTACTTTGTGCAGTGTCCCAATGCACGTGAGGTCTTGTGTGCACTCTCCAAGAGTGGAGTCTTTATTTCTTCCAGCCCTGTGGCGCTCTCTCACTCAGGCACCACTGCCCTTTAAAGCCAAATGCTCTGGGGCTTCTTCCTCTGGATTCCTGATCCTTAGACTTTCTTGGAGGGCTACTTTAATGTGGGAGCATCTCTGTATAGTCTCTGTGTGCTTAATACTATTTGGTGCAAGGGCTACTTTTAGTAGCCCTCTTTCTTCAGTGCATGTTGGCTTTTATCACCTTGATAGAAGGTGTGACTAATGTTTTGGTGACCTGAGCCTGCATTGGACGTTAAATGGGGCCTCCCCATTGCTCCATGGTTGTTACTGCAGTGTCAGAGGTAGAATCTGCTCCTTAGTTGTAGGAGAAGAGGCTCCTAAATCTGTTTCTTTGCTGCAATTCTGACCTGTGATGTGAGGTAGGTGGGATTGGAGCATTTGCAGTGAGAGAGAAGCCACTGATTTTTCCTCCCCTGGAGCTGATCACCTGTGAGTGTGTTACAGGTGTCACTTTTCAACCATTGTGCTGGCTTACTTATTACAGTGTTGTTGGGACTGCTCTTGCTGCTGCTGCTGCTGCTAAGTGGCTTCAGTCATGTCTGACTCTGTTCGACTACATAGACAGCAGCCCACCAGGCTCCCCCGTCCATGGGATTCTCCAAACAAGAAAACTGAAGTGGATTGCCATTTCCTTCTCCAATGCATGAAAGTGAAAAGTGAAAGTGAAGTCACTCAGTGGTGTCCGACTCTTAGCGACCCCATGGACTGCAGCCTACCAGGCTCCTCCGTCCATGGGATTTTCCAGGCAAGAGCACTGGAGTGGGGTGCCATCACCTTCTTTGTGGGACTGCTCTTAGCCCCACCTTATCTGTGGATATTCTGGCAGTTGGCCTTAGTATCTCTAAGACACTGTTTTCACCAGGCTACCACTGCAGATCCACCAAATCAGGTCCTAGGACTGAAGTAATTGTGCACTTGGAACCACTGTGGGAGCTATGGAGGCACCTCAGATCCTGATCTAGTTCTGTCTCAGTGCATTCATGCTCACAAAGCCCACAGATGCTAAAACTAGACCCATCTCAGCTTTGGGAGCACTCATACATTCAGAAGTTCCACAGGTGCTGAGTCTACAAAGCCAACACAGAGGGTAAATCTGTAGCTGCTGCAGCCATAAGCAGAGATTTTAGCTCTTATTCCTTAGTTGCACAGTCCCTAGTGCTGAGGTGTGATTTCAACCCCACTTCTGCATGTGTTCCTTCAACACATGTCTGCTCCTGAAGCTGCCTGAAGCACAGGCACCTGCCCAGGTAGACAGAGACAGAGGTGGAGGCATTGGTGGGTGAAGTGCACAAGCCCATCTCGTCCTGTGGGACTGGAAGAAGCAGTTGTGAGCTGGGTGAGAAAGCCTACTCAGGTTGGCACCCCTCCTAATACCAGCAGAGGCTGGGGCAAGAGTTTGGGAAGGGGACCACAGTGGCAGCCCTGCGCCTTGCACACCACTCAACAATGGCACCCTTCTTCGATAGCTGCTCGAGCTTCTTCCATGAAATTTCTGGTTTGGGAGCTCCTTACTCCCATCTCTTTGCAGCTAACAGTTTTCCCCTCCCTGGGCCCACTTTCCGAATCCCATGTTCCAGCATCCAGCCCCCTTCACACCAGCAGAAACAGATTCAGGCTGGGTGTGCAGGGTTGAGGCGTAGACCATCCATGTAGGTTTTAGGGTTGCTATGTTTTCTTCCAGGTCACTAAAGCTACCTCTCTGTCCCAGTTGATCTCTCCACAGATGAGGGTGCTTCCCTAAGTTAGGGAACCCCTACTCTCTTTCAGCTCCCCCCAGGGGTGTAGTTGCTTCCTCTTTTTTTTTCCCTCAATTTGTCCTACCAAGATGTGTGGGGATTTGCTTGTCATTTCAGGTATCTGAGATCCTCTGCTAGCATTCAGTAGGTGCTCTGTGAGAACTGTTTAATTTGTTGATGAATTATTGATGTACTTACGGGGAGAGGCAAACTCCATGTCCTCCTGTTTCTTCATCTTGACTCCATCTCCTGAAAAATCTTTTTTTTAACTAAGTTTTCTTTTACTCTTGAAAAATAGTTACGCTTTGTTTACATACAGGACTGATAGTTTTATCCTAGGCATTTTCCTTTGAGACTCCTCTTACCTCAGTTTACTCAGGTGTATATTAATTTCCATATACTTACAGATTTTTCTCTAAATTTTAAAAACATATTGTTTTTATTTTCAGTTTTATTTCATTATTTGAGAGAGTACAGTCTGTATGATTTCAGTGTTTTAACATTTTCAGTTTGCTTTCATGACCCAGAAAACTGTATACCTCGGTTAATTTTTTTTTTATTTTATTTTATTTTTAAACTTTACATAATTGTATTAGTTTTGCCAAATATCAAAATGAATCCGCCACAGGTATACATGTGTTCCCCATCCTGAACCCTCCTCCCTCCTCCCTCCCCATACCATCCCTCTGGGTCGTCCCAGTGCACTAGCTCCAAGCATCCAGTATCGTGTTAATATTTTTGAATGCTTAAAAATTATTTGTATTCTATTTTTGGAGGTGAAATATGTCAGTCTGCATTGTGTCAGGGTTGTCTTTTTATTTTTTTTGTTTTCCATTCAGAGTTTGCTTCCAATCATTTGAGCCTTTTAGGAAGAAAAAGTCAGGTCATTTGAAGATGCTCACTTGAAACATATTGTTTACTAAGTTTATGTCTGAAAAAAATCAAAATAATCAAACTTCATCTCTTGAGAAATTTTAACCCTGAATCTGCTCCTTGTGATTTTTAATATAAACTCTGGGTGTGGACAGTGATGAAATGCACTTCAAGGCATCAATTTTCACAGCTAACAAAACTAACAGAGAGTGAATAATTATTGAAGAAGAAAATATTTTGAAATGGAAAGAAGAGGAATAAATAAAAAACTTATTTTTATAAAGGAAATTGATTGTATATTATGGTAATGAATAGAAAGGAAACAAGAAAGAATGAAAGGAGAAACAAGAAAAAATAAACACAGAAACCACTACCACTTTATTGAATCAGTTAACAGAGCAACAAAAGCGTTTTCTATAATTTTACTTCTATGAAATATTTTTAGGCTTTTGAAAGAAACAACCTTTTTCATACAATGTTTAAAAAGAAAACTCCTATTTGATTAACAGCATCACAAATAAGCATAACCTTCCCTCTCATCTTTATCAACATTTTCAGCTGAGTCTCTCTTTCATCTTTTATGTGTGTGTTAGGCATTCCACTATTCACTAGTACTCCGTCTGTTTCACCTAACTTGCTAATGACATTAGGGAATCACTGTGAACATTGCAAAGACTAATAAATCAGAAAATAGATGTCTTAAAATTTCATGTAACTGTGTGTTATCTTTGGTATTCCTAATAGCACAAGTTCCTATAAAATGATCAATACACTTTAATGGAAATTACCAACTCAACTCAATTGTGCTAAAATGCTGAGACCACCATTTAACACTTAATGTCCATTTACAAAAATTCACCTGGATTTTGGCTGAGTTATGTTTGTACAACTTTATAAGAAAGATTCTCTGTTTTATCAGAGAATACATGAGAAAATTACCTTTTAAAATATGCCATTTTATATTTAAATAGCTTTATCTTATATGGTGGCTCAGACAGTGAAGAATCCACCTGCAATGTGGGAGACCTGGGTTCAATCCCTGGATTGGGAAGATCTCCTGGAGGAGGGTATGGAAACACCCCAATATTCTTGCCTGCAGAATCCCATGGACAGAGGAGCCTGGCAGGCTACAGTTCATGGGGTTGCAAAGAGTCAGACACAACAGAGACTAAGCACAGCACAGCACATCTTACATGGGTAGAAGAATAGAAATGACTAAATATTTAAGAAATTTGTATTAATAATTATAAAAAGAATAAAATAAGTATGAATTAAATTTATAGATCTCTTTCATAGGAAAGAATACCTAAACACCTCTATTCAGACACCTCAGAGGCACCTCACTATGGTTTCATCTTATAAATACTGTAAATAAAAAGAAAATATAGCAAAATATGTACATGTAAGATTTCTTCTTTATATACAAAATGTCATTCTTATAGTCAAATTAAAGAAGGAAGACTGGATGTGTAGAAAGAACTTAAGGAAACTCCAGAAAAAATTTTCCTCCCTTTAGGCTTGTCTAAAAGAATTCATGATAAACATTTCTTTTCATTTTTTCAATTTTAAAGTATATATGAAAGATAATTTATAATTTATTGTTTTTATAACTTTAAAATGTTTAGCTCATGCTGCATGTGTTGCTTAAGAAAGATAAATTCATCAAAACTTCATTCTGCAAATGGTGTATCTCCTTAGACAAATATATTTGAACACTAAATAGATGGATAAAATATTAACTTTGTACAGATATTTTTACAAAAATTACATGCAAATTGTAGGAATAAATAGTAACTCATAAAGTATTGTCTTTGAAGTAAATCCACCCAATTTTAGTAATAATTTAGACTTTCATGTAGAGTGGATGTCATGATTTTCTGCACTGTGAACATTCTGGTTCAAAAATCAGTTTCTTTTTTTTCTTATGCTGATGCCCTTCCTCAGCTGTCTTTGCAAGACACTCTTCACTTCTTTGTTCCGCAGGGTATAGATGAGAGGGTTCAGCAATGGTGTGATCACAGTGAAGAAGAAACTGACAAATTTGCCATGTTTTGAAGCAAAGTGGTTCTTAGGGTCTGTGTAAACCATGGCCACTGTCCCATAAAACATGAAGACCACAGTGAGGTGGGAGGAGCAGGTAGCAATGGCTTTCTGCCTTCCCTCCTCAGATTGGATTTTACCTAAAGTTTGAGCTATGTATCCGTAAGAAGTCAGGATCAACCCCATTGGCAAAATTGTAAAGAAAACAGCAGAGATTGTCATCTGCCACTCAGTAGTGGAAGTGTCTCCACAAGTTAGTCTTATGAGAGAAGGAACCTGACAGACAAAGTCATCCAGACAATGGTGGACACAAAACGGCAGCTGGAATGTGATAGGTGTTTGGGTAACAGACTCAATCAGTCCAGACAGCCAAGACATAAGCACCAGTTTCCAACAGAACTGAGGATGCATGATGATAGTGTAGCGCAGGGGCTGGCAAATAGCAACATAGCGGTCAAAAGCCATCACCACCAGCATGACACCTTGTGTGGCACCAACACAGAGCACCATGCCCAGTTGAATGATGCATCCTATGTAAGTGATGCTCTTATCTGGCCCCCACAAATTGAACAACATTTGGGGCACAACAGTCGTGGTGAAACAGAGATCCAAGAAAGAGAGATTGCTAAGAAAGAAGTACATGGGGGTGTAGAGTTGAGGGTTCATGTATGAGAGCAAGATGATAGTCATATTGGAGAGAATGATCATGGTGTATAAGAAGATCACTATCCAGAAGAGAACCATTTCTAGCTGGGGAAATTCAGAGTAGCCAAGGAGTACAAATCCCACTGGGAAGCTCTTGTTGGTGTTTCCTGTTGCTTTTGGCATAGAGTTTTGGACGTAATTTTAAGGGAAAAAATGTGAATAGATTTGAGAAAAGGTTAAATAGACAGGAAAAGAATTTGTTTTCCATATGTTCTTGGGAAATGGGACATATTGGTGATTTTCTTATCTTAGACCAATAGCATACAATCTGTCTTCTAAAAAGCTGTGAGTTTAACATAGAAAGGAGTATTCATTAAAAACTAACCTTGAGATTCATTCCCATAATCTGTAATTATAACATCCCCATCAGACATCCTCAGATAATCACCTTAGATCACATGCATTTTCCTCCCAGATTGTTCATGCTATGTATGTAGTAGCTAAATAAAATGTTGAACAGCAAGCTTTTGCTTTGAAATATGTAGTTATCTAATTTATCAGGGTACAATTTGAAGTTTGGTGATATGAGTAGGAACACATGAAATGGAGGTCCTAAACAGTGATACCCTGAACATAAATAATTTTTAGTATCTGAAGAACAAAAATTTGGGATAGGAACCATACCAGTTTTTAAATGAGGCAAACCTAAGTTGAATGTTTTACCATTTTTAACTAAAGCAATTTAAACTTACTTAATAGATAACTTTAAAATATGCATCAATATTCGTATCTAATGAATAGCTACAATAACTCTTACCCCAGGTGTATCACATGAATTATACCAGTTATTGTATAATAATTCTGAATTATATGAATAATTGTATAATGTTCTCAATAATCACTTGGGGATAATACAAATCTTTAATATAGAACAATAACTTAATAATATAAAAATCAAACTAATAAAATAATAAAATATGTATTTTTAAAGCTTTACATCATGGACAGAAAAGCAAAGAAAGGTGATTCATGGGCTAATGCTAATTAGTAGAAAGGTATGGTATTAGTTTTGGGTATCATTCTCTTGGGGTATTAATTTTGTCTTCTAGGAACTTTATAATAGTTCAGAGAATTTCAAGAATGTAAGAGGCATCAGAGACAAAAATACTGTTAGGTATATAAAATTGATATTTAGACTGTAAATATTACATTTTGCTAGTGGTCAAACAATACAAAAATCTGAGGAGCATTACAGAGGTCTGCTACTATTCAGTAGTAAGTTTATGTGTATTTATTTAGAACCTGTCATGTGCCAGGCACTGTGCTATGGCATGGCGATATCAGACTCTTTGTGACTCTATGTACTGTAGCCTGCCCAGCCTCCTATGTCCATGAATTCTCCAGGCAAGAATACTGGAGTGGGTTGCCATTCCCTTCTCCAGGGGATCTTCCTGACACAGGGATCAAACCCAGGTTTCCTAGAGTTGCAGGCAGGTTCTTTACCAACTGAGCCACCAGAGAAGCCCAGAATGGAGAGATAAGAAATCCTTAATGCAGGCCCATGGGGGAGAGAGCAAGTGAAAAAAACAAGCAAATAAATCATAAGCAGTATTCAACTATTTTAAAGATAATTCTAAAAATAATAATTTAAAAATCAAGAGTATTATCATTAGGATAAAAATGGAGGATATGAGAACAGAAGAGGATCATTTTACTCAGAGGAAACAGGAAGACAAAGCAATCTAGTACTGAGGAAGTGTGTCTATACAAGGAATCCAGATAGCTGACAGAATGTTAAAGCCTTGTACACTAGATGTGGTGAGACATGTCAGATGAACTCAGCTTCTCTGTGCTAAGTTCCCATGACCATGTCCTGAACTTATTTCATTTTTTTTTTTCTGCAGGATTCCTGAACCAACTATGAAATATCCATTTGCTTTACCAGACTGTATTGTTCCTTTAGTTCTCTAATTATTTAGAGTATTTTTCATGTACTTACCTTCACTTGGCTCAAAATGTGTCATACTCGACATTTAGACAAGAATGACGTAGTTCATATGGATTTATTTTTAAATGATATCATGGGCTCATTTGTCATTATGTGAAAAAAAAATTTAGGTCAATTATATATATATATATATATATATATATATATATTTACAAATTCCTTTGAATTATTTTTAAAGGTTTTTTTTTACTATATAAACACATTTTATGAGCAGTATAGTATATATCCCTGGTGGCTCAGTTGGTAAAAAATCCACCTGCATTGCAGGAGACCTGGATTTGATCCTTGGGATCTGGAAGATCCCCTGGAGAACAGAATGGAAATCCACTCCAGTCCACTCTACTATTCCTGCCTGGAGAATTCCATGGACAGAGGAGTCTGGAGGGCTACAGTTCATGGGATCACAAAAAGTCAGGCACAAATAAGCAGCTAACATACTTACAGATAATTTAGCAACATAAGTATGAAACGAAAACAAAAATAAAGTCACCTTTAACCCCACCATCAAATATGAATTTTTCTGTAAAACTTTGGTTTCTTCTTTTAAGAATATATTTTAATAAATAATGGACATAGATATATAGATATAATATATAAACTGTATCTGCTATATAGTACACTTAAAATGTGCATAGCTCAATATTATACCTTTTACACATTCTTATGACTCTAAATACTTTTAGAAATATAATCTGCTTGAGTATAGTTTAATAATTCATAGCATTTTATGTTACTAACAAAGTTTATACAAAATATTTTATTTTAAATGTATCTTTAAAAATTTTTGATAACCTAAACAACACTCTATGTAAAAATTCCTTTATTCTAACTATGAATACAATTGCATTAAAAAAATATTGTCTTCTATAGTTTCAGATTGCTTTCTATGAAGGCTCTTCCCTGATCTATCACAAAAGGCAATTTTCACTTTTACTTTTCTCACAGTCAGTAAAGGTCATCATTTTTCCTACTTATAATTGATCAAGTAAAGGAGTGAATCCCTATTATGAATATAACTTGCATTTTTGTTACTTATATGTTTGTTTGTTTATGCAAATTCTTCTTCATCAAAATGTCTGTAACATTTTTAACTTGATATGCTTCCTTTTTCTGATTTTTCTGATTAACAAGTAATAGGACAAATTGCTTTTAGCTTTTGATATATGTTTGCATGATTCAGATTACAAATTCTGCAAATTTAAATATATCTTATTATAATTCATCTGTTTCTTCTCCCTATTTTCTGCAAATCCTAAATTACTTCCCATAATATCTTTAAATATATTTGTTCATAGATTATTTAAAATTTTTCATATACTTTTGCCTTACTGCTTGAGTTTTTTATTTTTTTGGATCCAAATCTTTAATTAGTTTAATTTTTAAATGTAAACCTTATATATAAAGTTTATTTCTGATTTGTTGCTATATTATCAGAGTATTTTACTAAAAAATCTTTTTTCAATTCACTGATTCACAATGATGATTTTGCTGTTTATTTGCCAAGAGTTCAGCTACAATCATGGTTGGGGGTTTCACGTTCCGTTGTTATGATTACTGTAAAAATTAACTAGTCTGTTAGAATACTTTATCTCTCTTTCTGTATTTTTTAAAAAGGAAATTGAAGGGGAATTAAAATGGAGTTGGATTCTCCTGCCGTTAAGAGAGCTCTCCAAAATGAACCTGAGAAGACACTGATGAAGTGTAACTTAAGTATGTCTCTGCCTCAGTGGAATTTGGCCTTTGAACATTTACTATTCTAATAAAGACATCCAAAGAATCTGCCAGAAACTCAAGATACTCATCAGGTCCTTACCCTAAAATGACTGATCACAGCCTATCCCATTTGGATAAATAATTTTTTCTTGTGTCAGAATACGGATTTTTGGTTTTGCCTTTATTAGACCCTGACTCTTTCTTTTTCCCAGAATACTCTCAGTTTTGCTAAAATATGTCTCCTGAATTACATTTCTTAAGACCCTAAATAAATATCTTTGTTTTTTGAAGCCACAATATTATTGTTCAGCACTCTATTTTAATCAGATTATGATGCTAAAAATTTTTTGTGATGACACTAGTCATACCTAATAAATAGCTTTATATGCAGATATTTGCTTGAATAAGTAATCAACACATTTCTTAAGACTGACTCTGTTTCAGATCATCACATATAAAGTGTTTAAAGAAATCATTAAAATCTAAAATTTATTTTAAATTATATTATACTAAACAATAAACCAACTCTGTAGCTTTTAATATGGGGGAGTTTTAAAATTTATTTTTGTGATATAAGAAATGAATCTGCCTCGATGCAGGAGACCCCAGTTTGATTCCTCAGTTGGAAATATCCCCTGGAGAAGGGAAAGTCTACCGACTCCAGTATTATGGCCTGGAGAAGTCCATGGACTGTATAATACATGGGGTCACAAAGAGTCAGACATGACTGAACGACATTCACAGGAAATGAAAGTGTGCAATAAAATTTCAATAACAAAACATAAAAAAAAAAAAACTCAGTTATGTGTGTGGCTGTATTTTAACATATACATTGTACATAAGTGAAAACATAGTATCCTTGAGGTTAGAAAGGGCACAATAATAATCTGTTCATCTTAAAATACATCATGTTCCATGACGTTCTACAGAAATGTGTATAGGTTTCCTTTAAGTCCAAAGACATATCATGACTTTTGAATTTATTAATATGTAAGCCTGATTATTTTTCTTTATTTTTAACTATTCTACTCGGCAAATGTAAGTAACTTACCTGGGTTGGAAAACAGATCAGTGGCAGAATGTGGGAAACATAAATTAGCTTGCCTGAGAGCCATTCAGAAACTCTCCCTTGCTTTCCAGCCTCCCCTACTCTGAGCTACTCTCCAGTTAAATATATGTCATTGTGTAGTCATCAGGAGATGTGATCAAAGCAGTGAACCTTTCCTTCTATAAAGCATAAGCAACACAGAGGAAACAGCACTTCCCAGGAGGTCCCTGAGGCCTAATCATTGCAGGTAATCAGCTGACAGTCCAGAAAAGTCTTAAAAGCCTACAAAATTAAAAAAAAAAAAAAAATCCTTTATTTTAGCATATGAAATGAGGTAGAAATTTAACTATTTCAATTAACTCTTTTTAATTGCCCTCCCAACAACATTATCAGGCAAACAATAAATTATATATGCTAAAATGTAAAGTCATTGGTTTACTTATTTACAAATTTTTACTAAATGACTATTTTTTTTACCGTCCCTATGCTAGTATTAGGAAACATTAGAGATAAGAGAAAATCAAGAAGCATCAAAAATTATTCATCAAGCTAAAATTATATACACTATTATATAATTTAAAAGTTAGAGGACATTAGATAAGCTGAAGAATTGATGCTTTTGAACCGTGGTGTTGGAGAAGACTCTTGAGAGTCCCTTGGACTGCAAGGAGATCCAACCAGTCCATTCTGAAGGAGATCAGCCCTGGGATTTCTTTGGAAGGACTGATACTAAAGCTGAAACTCCAGTACTTTGGCCACCTCATGTGAAGAGTTGACTCATTGGAAAAGATCCTGATGCTGGGAGGGATTGGGGGCAGAAAGAGAAGGGGACGACAGAGGATGAGCTGGCTGAATGGCATCACTGACTCGATGGACATGAGTCTGAGTGAACTCTGGGAGATGGTGATGGACAGGGAGGCCTGGCCTGCTGCGATTCACGGGGTCGCAAAGAGTTGGACACGACTGAGCGACTGAACTGAACTGAACTGACTGAGATAATTCAAAGCAGTATTTACACAAGAGAAAAGAAAAAATAAAGTTTAGGGACTGAGGATAAAGTAAAAGATGAAAACAACTCAGTTTTATCTTAGGCATGCATTGATGAACAAAATAAGTCTACACAGGACTGTGTAACAGTTCATTAATGATTACTCCATGAAGCATGGTAATATGTTTAACAGATCTGAAATTCTTTAAAACATATTTAAATGTAGAGGATTATGTCATTGGCAAATGGTGAGAGTTTTACTTCTTCTTTTCCAAGAAAAGAAGATTCCTTTTATTTCTTTTTCTTCGGTGATTGCTGTGGCCAGAACTTCCATAACTATGTTGAATAGTAATGCTGAGAGTGAGCACCCTTGTCTTGTTCCTGATTTTAGAGGAAATGCTTTCAATCTTTTGCCATCAAGGATAATGTTTGCTGTGGGTTTGTTTGTATATCGTTTTTATTATGTTGAGGTATGTTCCTTCTATGTCTACTTTCTGGAGAGTTTTTATCATAAGTAGATGTTGAATTTTGCCAAAGGCTTACTCTGCATCTATTGAAATAAGCATATGGTTTTTATCTCTCAATTTGTTAATATGGTGTATCACATTGATTGATTTGTAAGTATTGAAGAGTCCTTGCATCTCTGGAATAAAGCCCACTTGATCATGATGTATGATCTTTTTAATATGTTGTTGGATTCTGCTTGCTAGGATTTTGTTGAGGATTTTTGCGTCTATGTTCATCAATGATATTGGCCTGTAGTTTTCTTTTCCTGTGGCATCTTTCTCTGGTTTTGGTATCAGGGTGATGGTGGCCTCATAGAATAACTTTAGGACTTTTCCTTCCTCTGCAATTTTCTGGAAGAGTTTGAGTAGGATAGGTGTTAGCTCTTCTCTAAATTTTTTGTAGAATTCACCTGTGAAGTCGTCTGGTCCTGGGCTTTTATTTGTTGGAAGATTTTTTTATTACAGTTTCAATGTCTGTGCTTGTGACTGGTCTGTTCAAATTTTCTATTTCATCCTCGTTCCGTTTTGGAAGGTTATCCTTTTCTAAGAATTTGTCCATTTCTTCCAAGTTGCCCATTTTTTTGGCATATAATTGTCCATGGTAGTCTCTTATGATCATTAAAATTTCTGTGCTGTCACAATTTCTCCATTTTCATTTCTAATTTTATTGATTTGAGTTTTCTCCCTTTTTTTCTCTTGATGAGTCTGGCTAATAGAGTTTGTCTGTTTTGATTATCTTCTCAAAGAACCAGGTTTTAGTTTTACTGATCTTTGCTATAGTCACCAATTCTTTTCATTTATTTCTCCTCTGATTTTTTAAGTTTTCTTTCCATTTATTTCTCCTCTGATTTTTAAGGTTTCTTTCCATCTACTAACTTTCACAAGCAGCTCATGCAGCCCAATACAAGAAAAATAAACAACCCAATCAAAAAGTGGGCAAAAGATCTAAACAAACATTTCTCCAAAGACATACAGATTGCTAATAAACACATGAAGCAATGTTCAACCTCACTCATTATTAGAGAAATGCAAATCAAAGCCACAATGAGGTATCATCTCACACTGGTCAGGATGGCCATCAACAAAAAGACTACAAATAATAAATGATAGAGATTGTGTGGAGAAAAGGGAACCCTTTTACAATGTTGGTGGGATGAAAACTGATACAGTCACTATGGAGAACTGTGTGGAGATTCCTTGAAAAACTGGTAATAGAACTGCCATACAACCCAGCAATCCCACTGCTGATCATATACCCTGAGAAAACCAGAACTGAAAGAGACACACTAACACATATATATGGAATCTAGAAAAATGGTACCAACGATCCTACATGCAGGGCAGCAAAGGAGACACAGACATAAAGAACAACTTTCAGACTCAGTGGGAGAAGACAAGAGTGAGGTAATTTAAGAGAATAGCACTGAAACATGTACATTGCCATATGTAAAATAGATGACCAGTGCAAGTTCAATGATTGAAGTAAGGCATGCAAAACCTGTGCTCTGGGACACCCTAATGGGATAGGGTTGGGAGGGAGGTGGAAAGGGTGTTCAAGATGGGGGGGACACAAGTATTCCTGTGGCCAATTCATGTCAATGTATGGCAAAAATCATCACAATGTTGTAAAGTAATTATTATGCAATTAAAATTAATTAATTTAAAAAATCCTAATGGAAAAGAAAATGAAAAAGAATATATATGTAAAACTGAGTCACCTTGCCATGTATCAGAAATTAACACAACATTGTAAATCAACTATAGTAAAATAAATTCTACTGCTGGGCATACACACCAAGGAAACCAGAATTGAAAGAGACACGTGTACCCCAATGTTCATCACAGCAATGTTTATAATAGCCAGGACATGGAAGCAACCTAGATGTCCATCAGCAGATGAATGGATAAGAAAGCTGTGGTACATATACACAATGGAGTATTACTCAGCCATTAAAAAGAATACATTTGAATCAGTTCTAATGAGGTGGATGAGACTGGAGCCAATTATACAGAGTGAAGTAAGCCAGAAAGAAAAACACCAATACAGTGTAATAACGCATATATATGGAATTTAGAAAGATAGTAACAACAACCCTGTATGCGAGACAGCAAAAGAGACTCTGATGTATAGAACAGTCTTTTGGACTCTGTGGGAGAGGGAGGGGGGGATAATTTGGGAGAATGGCATTAAAACATGTATAATATCATATAAGAAATGAATCGCCAGTCCAGGTTCAATGCAGGATACAGGAAGCTTGGGGCTGGTGCACTGGGATGACCCAGAGGGATGGTATGGGGAATAAGGTGGGAGGGGGGTTCAGGATGGGGAACATGTGTACACCCATGGCGGATGCATGTTGATGTATGGCAAAACCAATACAATATTGTAAAGTAAAAAAAAATAATAATAATAATTTAATACCTTTAAAAGTCATGTGTTTCCAGTTATTTTTTATTTTTCCCACTACTTTTGAAGGTATTAAAAAAATTTTTTTTACTTTATTTAACTCCTTTTTGGTATTTAGTGATTCTTTTTCTTTTATCTTCCTCATTTCATTATTTTTCTTATTTTAATTTCTTTGGTGAGTTTGGTTCTGCTTAAATATGAGGAAATTGTCTACTTTATTCTTTTTTTTATATGTTGTAGTATATATTTTCTTTCCTCTATTGTTTCTGAGACTCTTTTTATCATATGGAGGCATAACTACAGTTTATCTTCTGAGCATTATGGTGACTTTTCTTTTTTATTCCTTAAATAGCTTTTTTCAGGGGAGAGGAGGGGTACATATTTGGGATGGAAGTCATCATGATCCTCAGCTCCTCTACAAATTATCCTGGATGAACTGCTTAATAATTCCTGCATCTGTATCTATAAACTTCAAAATGTTTCCATTTCTTTGACAATATTTAGGCTAGGTTTGTGCTGTGGTTTCCCTCAATTTTTTTTTTAATCTTATCCTATATTTCTCTTTCCCTTGAATTCCTCAGTATTTCCAATATATGTAGCTTTAAAAAAAATTATTCTAAAAAGTACATCTCTTGCTTCATGGAAGAAGGATGTTGGAACTATTTGTTCATTATGCCCCTTTTATTGTACAGGTTAAAAGCAACTTCAATATGCAATTATCACAGAGATAGGCAAGATTGCCCCTTCCATGGGAATGAAATGGGGAAAAAAAGTTGAAAAATAAATTGGTAATGTATGTAAATCTACTTATGTGTCTTTGTTTTTGACAATTGCATTCCTAAAAGTGTCTTATCAATTCCAGCTCAAGATGGAGGAGTAGAAGAATGTGCACTTATCTCCTCCTGCAAGAGCACCAAAATTTCAACTAGCTGTAGAACAACCATTGACAGGAGGATGCTGAAACCCACCAAAAAAAGATACCCATGTCCAAATACAAAGAAGAATCCTCAGCAAAATGGTGGAAGGGGCACATGATGATCAAATCAAACCCCATACCTGCCAAGAGGGTGACCCATAGACTGGAGAACAATAATACCAAAGAAGTTCTCACACTATTGTGAAGGTTCTGAACCTCACATCAGACTTCACAGCCTGGAAATCTGACAAAGGGACTGGGAATCCCTAAGGAATCTGGCCGTTAGGGCCAGCAAGATTAGATTATCCTTCCAGAGGACGGATGGAAACAGAGACCCCAGTCTGGGAAGGAACAAATAAAATTTTATGCATAACAAGATCTAAAGGAGAGGTGCAGTGACCCCACAAGAGACTGAACCAAAACTACCTGTTAGTGTCAGAGGGCCTCCTGTGGAGACATAAGTTGGCAGGGGCTCACTGCAGGAACTGGGGCACTGGAGGGTACACCTTGGCATAAACCCTTTTGGAGTTTGTCACTAACTCTACCATAGAACCCATAGACCCCACGGCTGGGTCACCTCAGGTCAAACAACTACCAGGAAGGGAGTGCAAACCCACCCATCAGCAGATAATTGGATTAAAGTTTTACTGAGCAAGGTCCTGACCACAAGAGCAAGACTCAGTTTTCCCTATCACCAGTCTCTCCCATCAGGAAGTTTACAAAACCTCTTAGCCTCATCCATCAGAGGGCAGACAGAAGAAGCAAGAAAAAGCACAGTCTCACAGCGCACAGTGGCCAAAATAAAAACCATATTGCAGAGAATTAATCACAACAATAAAGCAGAAAGTTATGCCCCAGATGAAGGGACAAGATAAAATCTCAGAAGAACAACTAAATGGAGATAGGCATCCTTCCAGAAAAAGAATTCAAAATAATGATAGTGAAGATGATCCAGGATCTAGGGAAAAGAATGAAGGCAAAGATCGAGAAGATGCTCAAAATGTTTACCAAAGACCTAGAAGAACCGAAAAAAAACAAACAAACAGAGATTAATAATACACTGGAAGGAATCAATAGCAGAATAACTGAGGCAGAACAGATAAATGACCTGGAGGACAGAATGGTGGAACTCACTGCCACAGAACAGAATATTAAAAGAATGAAGAGAAATGAAGACAGCCTAAGAGAGCTCTTGGAAAAATTAAACACATCAATATTCACATAACAGAAAAAAAAAGGACCTGAGAAAATATTTGAAGAGATAATAGCTTGAAAACTTCCCAAACATGGGAAAGGAAATAGTTAACCAAGTCCAGAAAGCACAGAGAGTCCCAGAAAGGATAAACCCAAGGAGGAGCACATTGAGACCCATAGTAATCAAACTGACAAAAATTAAATACAGAGATAAAATATTAAAAGCAATAAGGGAAAAGTAACAACATAAGAAGTAACTTCCAAAAGGCTATCAGCTGATTTCTCAACAGAAACTCTACAAGCCAGAAGGGAATGGCACGATATATTTAAAGTGATGAAAGGGAAGAACCTCCAACCAAGAATACTCTACCCAGCAAGACTCTCCTTCAGGTGTGATAGATACATAAAAAACTTTCCAGACAAGCAAAAATTAATAGAATTCAGCACCACCAAACCAGCTTTACAACAAAAGCTAAAATAATGTCTCTAGGCAGGAAACACAAGGGTAGGAAAAGATCTACAGAAAATAAAACTCCAAAAAATAAGAAAATGGCAATAGGATCATGAACAGCAATAATTATCTTAAATGTAAATGGGTTAAATGCACCAACCAAAAGACATAGACTTCCTCGGTGGAATACATGTACATATATGCACTTCCACTTACCACATAACTCTGTTTGACCCTCCCAAATTGTATGCAATTATTTTATATTGTTAACCATGGACTAGTTCCAATTTGGGAAAGGAGTACATCAAGGCTGTATATTGTCACCCTGATCATTTAACTTATATGCAGAGTATGTGAAATGCTGCCTGGATGAAGTATAAGCTTGAATCAAGATTGCTTGGAGAAATATCAATAACTTCAGATATGCAGATGACACCACCCTTATAAGAGAAAAGAAACTAAAGAGCATCTTGATGAAAGTGAAAGCAGAGAGTGAAAGTTCAGTTCAGTTGCTCAGTCATGTCCGACTCTTTGCAACCCCATGAACCACAGTACACCAGGTTTCCCTGTCCATCACCAACTCCCGGAGTCCGCCTAAACCCATGTCCATCGAGTTGGTGATGCTATCCAACCATCTCATCCTCTGTTGTCCCCTTCTCCTCCTGCCCTCAATCTTTCCCAACATCGGGGTCTTTTCCAATGAGTCAGCTCTTCGCATCAGGTGCCCAAGAGAGTGAAAAAGCTCACTTAAAACTCAACATTCAAAAAACTAAGATCATGGTATCTGGGCCCATCACTACATGGCAAATAGATGGAGAAACAATGGAAACAGTAACAGACTTTCTTTTCTTGGGATCCAAAATCATTGTGGATGGTGACTGCAGCCATAAAATTAAAAGATGCTTGCTTCTTGGAAGAAAACTATGATCAATCTAGACAGCATATTAAAAAGCAGAGACATTACTTTACCAACAAATATCTGTCTAGTCAAAGCTGTGGTTTTTCCAGTAGTCATGTATGGATGTGAGAGTTGGAGTATAAAGAAAGCTGAACACACAAGAATTGATGCTTTTGAACTGTGGTGTTGGAGAAGACTCTTGAGAGTCCCTTGGACTGCAAGGAGATCCAACCAGTCCATCCTAAAGGAAATCAGTCATGAATATTCAATGGAAGGACTGATGCTGAAGCTGAAGCTCCAATACTTTGGTCACCTGATGTGAAGAAATGACTCATTGGAAAAGACCCTGATGCTGGAAAAGATTGAAGGCAGGAGGAGAAGGGGACTATAGAGATGAGATGGTTGGATGACATCACTGACTTCAATGGACACAAGTTTGAGCAAGCTCCAGGAGTTGGTGATGGACAGGGAAGCCTGGCGTGCTGCAGTCCATGGGGTCACAAAGAGTTGGACACAGCTGAGCAACTGAAATGAACTAAACTGAATTGTGTTCCTACTATGGCTTGCAATTGTAATTATCTTTTATGTTTTATCTGGCTATTGATTGTGAGAACTGATAAACATACATTACTATTGTGATTGTGTAACTATTACTCACTTAACTGCTTTGTATCATGATTCAGTTCAGTTCAGTTGCTCAGTTGTGTCTGACTCTTTGCAACTGCATGGACTGCAGCACACCAGGCTGGTCAATAAAAAAAATAATAGAACTCTATATCAACAAAACTACCATTTCATAGAAAAACATGTAATCACTTTTTAAAGTCCAGATGCATATCAAAATTCTCTTGGAATTTTTTTAAAAATACAAATGCTCAGGTATTGCCTTCTTTCTCCAGACTTGCAGATATGTTTCTAATGAGTATTCATGTTTAAAAACAACTGCACTATATGATGATCTTTTACTTTTATCTAGTTTGTTTCACTTTTTCTATTTTACATTCAATAATCCCATTTCATTTTGCTTATGTTCTCCAATCTGTCTTATTTTGATGTTCTTTCTCAAGCCTCTATCAAGTGTAATAGAAAAGCTTCTGTATATATATGTGTGTGTGTGTAATATATATATTTTATAAAACTCAAGAATTTTTGCCTAACTAAAAAATTTATGACATTTTGATTCCACATGTTTGACTTAGTATGAATAAAATGCTAGATATCTAATTAAAAAATAGATATGCAACAAGCAACAAAGGTTTACTTTACAGCATAAGGAACCTTAGTTAATGTCTTATAATAATCTATGACTGAAAATAATCTCAAAAATAATATACATGTATATGTATAATTGAATCACCTTGCTCTGCCCCTGAAACACTGTAAGTCGACTATATTTCAATAAAATATATATATGTTTAAAAGTGCCTTATCAATATATGACAATAAACATAGACTACAAATGTGAAGAGAAGACTCTTGAGAGTCCCTTGGACTGCAAGGAGATCCAACCAGTCCATTCTAAAGGAGATCAGTCCTGGGTGTTCATTGGAAGGACTGATGCCAAAACTGAAACTCCAATACTTTGGCCACCTCATGCGAAGAGTTGACTCATTGGAAAAGACTCTGATGCTAGGAGGGATTAGGCGCATGAGGACAGGGGGACGACAGAGGATAAGATGGCTGGATGGCTTCATCGACTTGATGGACATGAGTCTGAGTGAACTCCAGGAGTTGGTGATGGACAGGGAGGCCTGGCGTGCTGCAATTCCTGGGGTCGCAAAGAGTCGGACATGACTGAGTGACTGAACTAAACTGAACTGATGCTTACTCCAGTTATTAATCAACAGAAAAACTGTAAGCAAACTATGGAGAAACTTTTAAAAAATAAACCATGGGTTTTTTTGAGATTATTCAATCATTATAGGAAAACTTAGAATATTATAAATTTTAAAATATAGTATAGAATTGTATATTGCAAAATCAATGTAAACATATTAACATAGAAAACCCTGCATTAAATACAGAAAAAATAGTGGCATGTTTTTTCAAATATGTTTACATTTTCATCTAACAATGAGACTTTTTATTAATTTTTCTTTCCATATGTGTTACCACTCTTTATGTTATTTATTGATTTCTTTTTGAAGAGTTATGCCTATTATTTTTTGGTTGTAGAAAATAGTGTATTTCTCTTTATTTCATTCTATCTATACTTTTTTATGAATTATATTAGCATTTAAGTAATCATACATAAAAATTTTATTTTTTCCAATAGAAATTTTTTTCATATTACCTTTAAGTGTTGGTTTTGTTGTTGTTATTTCGTCCTTGCATTTGTTTTTTCTCAGAGTAGTCCTATCTATTGTTTACTTCCTTTACTTCAAACATTTTTTTCCTCTCATTTTTCAGCTGTTTATCCTTTTTTTTTTTTTTAAGTTCTTTTCCTGAGGTTGGCTGCCAAGTATTTCTTGACAGCTATTCGATTTATTATGGTAGCAACTGTTGCTGTCCTTGAAGATCGTCCATGTGGCTCTTGAAGAGGGGTTCAGTTTGGGGTCATCCTCAAGGCCTCCAACCTAGGTTCCCACACATGCCCTTCAGAATGAGCATCTACAGATATTTCCTGGGAGACCTCTGGCCAGCACTTTGTCGTAGCCCTTACTAAGGATCTCAAGGATGGCATTTCTCTCCTCCACAGGGTATTAGAATTTGTAGAGATGTTTCACAGCATAGAGTCTGGGCTCTCCACATGTGGTGATTCAGAGTCCTAAATATCCAGAAAAAAGTTTAACTGTTTTTTGTTTTATTTTTTTAATTTTTTATTAATTGTAAAATTTTGTGTCATAGGGGCTTTATTTTGTTTAAATTTATTTAGATTCTGACATATGTATGTTCTTTCCTGTGTTGTGCTTTTCTGGGTATAAAAAAGTGATGTTTTTATAAGTATGAGCTTTCCTACAGAACGTCTTCTCTCCTTAGGCATTATAAACAAAAGTGTGCATTTCTAAAAACATGTTCAATTGAATTCCCAACTCTTCCTTCCATTACTGAGTGGGGAACTCACTTAAGAAACTTCTAGAAGACAAATTCAATCAGACCTTTATGATTCTTCTTTCTGTTAAATAGTAGTCATTTTATTTCCTATAAAGATGTTAGATAGATGTAAATTGGGCAGAGGTTGTTTGCAGAGGCATTACTGATTCACTCAGTAATTCACTCAGAAAATTCTCTACATGTTTTTTTTTCCTTTTGGGTGCAGCCATTTTGCCTTCAATCTAGGCTTTGGCAGTAGAAACAGCTCCAAACTTTATCCGTAATATTTATAGACTGACAGCAATGTTCTAGTACCAACTGAATTTAAATGAGCCTCAGTTTTCCTCTCTGTAATCATAAGTCTAAGTCACGTATGAATTTGATTTTTTTGTCTTCATTGTTTTCACGGGTTTTTTTTACCTTGAAATTATTATGAAAGATGGAAGTGAACTTAATATGTAGATTAAATTAATCTCTCTCTAGTTGCACAGTTCTCTTAAAATACTGGAGATTGACAAATTGATCAATTCTGCTCTTTTTGAGAGAAAGAGACAGAGAGAATGATACACACTCTGTCACTTTCACTCGACTTCTAATCCCTTTAAAGAAAAGGGGAACAACTCTAAATTATATATGGACTGATCTGTTTAATGAAATATTATTTATTCTATCACTTTTGTAAAATAATAAAGTGAAAATTTGCATCATAAATGTTATCAATGTATCATAATTCTGTTTTATATTTTTTCATAATATAAATGAGCCAGTATAATAAGGCTTGTCCAGTCTCTGGTTTAAGATGACATTGTGGGTAAGTGGTTATATATTATTTCCAAAATGGTCTCTATATTATTAGAGAGAGAGAGAATGCTTCATGTTTTAAGGAAACATATATTATGAGCCAGTTTTACCCAGAGGATTAGATGGATCAAGTTTCAAGAAAACTCAAGAGTACAGGTAAAATTTATTGTAGATTTTAGAGATAAGCAGAGATTTACGAAATAGACCAGTATTCCAGGGTGAAATAATTTGTGTATGAAAGTTGATGGCATAGTGGAGGAAGAGCAAAGAGTTTTCTCTAGATAGAGCATAGAATCTTGGACTTCATGAGAAGAATGTTTGGAAAAAATGAAACACTATTGTGACTCGAGAATATTAGCTTCTTGTAGAGTTCTGTGTCTTTTACTATCTCTTACAGCATTGAATAAGAAAATTGCACTTAGAACAAATAATCCATAAACTACAACTAATCCACTAAAATTATACCTACAGCTCATACCCTTTATGAACTGAAAGCATTTCCCATTACCAGTGTCCTCATGGCCCCTTTCACATCTTTGTTTCTCAGAGTATAGATAATGGGGTTTAAAAGTGGGGTGACTATGGTGTAGAAAAGGGAGACAAACTTTCCCTGGTTTTTGGAGCTACTTTTAGCTGGCTGAAGGTACATGAAAATGATGGTTCCATAGAAAATGATGACCACAAGCAGGTGGGAGGAGCAAGTCCCAAAGGCCTTGCTACGCCCTGCTGTTGATTTAATCCTCAACACCGCTTGCGTTATAAAGCCATAGGAGACTAAAATGAGTGACACAGGGACAATTAGAAAGATTACACTGGCCACGAATAGTTCTACTTCATTGAAAGTTGTGTCCACACAGGCCAGTTTTATGAGCACTGGCACCTCACAAAAAATATGGTCCAATTTGCGATGACCACAAAGAGGCAGCTGCACAGTAAGGGAGCACTGAATAAGGGAGGTGATGAGGCCACTGAGCCACGCTGTGCTGGCCAGGGATGCACAAAGCTGAGGATGCACAATGGTGGTGTAGTGCAGAGGCCGGCAGACAGCAGCATAGCGATCATAAGCCATGACCGCTAGGAGAATACACTCAGAGGACCCCAGCCCGGTGGCTACATAGAGCTGGGCCACGCATCCGCCATAGCTCATGTTCTTGTCTTTCTTATTCATGGTAACCAGCAACTGTGGGGCAACACTGGTGGTGAAGCAGATGTCTACACAAGAGAGGTTGCTGAGGAAAAAGTACATTGGAGTGTGGAGTTTGGGGTCCAAGTAAGAAACTAAAATGATGGCAGTGTTTCCCAGTAGGTTTAAGATGTAGAAGAGCAAAATTATAACAAAGAGTATTCTCTCTAGTTGGGGCTGATCAGAAAATCCCAGAAGAAGAAACCCTTTTTCAGAGCTGCTGTTGCTTTCTTCCATTATCTTGCAGCCTTCAATTCATAAAAGGGTTTATACTCTGGAGATAGAAAGTGAGGAGGTGAATATTAGTAAACTGTAATTGTTTCCAATATTCCAATATGATTATTTTTCTCTTACAACATTCAACCATGTTGTGAAAGAATGATAGCAGTTTCCTCAATGTATATTTTTGACAGAAAATACCTCTCCCCATGTTTTCTTGAAGCAGATTCCACCCTAATAGGAGGAACTCTAACACAGACACCATCACAATGCCTGATTCTTTTCGTTCTTAATTCAAAAGGGTATCATCTGCTTTACATTCTTCATCTAGCAGAGACATCTCTGTAAATTTAGTAATGTGCATTTGTGAGACTCTATTCTATCAATTCATGGGGTCACAAAGAGTTGGACACGACTGAGTGACTGAACTGACTGATTCTATCAATAGTGGTTGCAGACTCCTGGAACAGTCTGCTATTGTTTTCTAAAAAAAAATTATCCAAAAAAAAAAAAGAAAGAAAGAAAATAAAAAAATAAAAAATTATCCAATGGCAGACAAATATGGAGGAGACATTGGGAAAAATAACAGTTATATGTGGAGAGAATATAGGTTAGATGCGAGTAGTGGTGACATATCCCAGGCATGGAAAGAAGTTTGAACCAATGTGGCAGAGAAGGGAACTCTAAAGAGGTGGGTGGTCTTGAGAAGAGAGGAAAGAGACTAGATGAGAAAAACAATAGCATCACCATGACACCCACTAATTTGTTTGGACACTGCCATTGACTTAACGCAGAGTTTAAGCTGCAGACATTTTTAACTAAATACGCAGTTAGCAGTCTCTCACACACACATTATTCCATGGTTCCTTCTTCACTTCCCACCTCCTTCTCTTCAATTACCGCCTTCCCAATAATTTTTAACATTTTTTGATTATTGTAGAGTAGCTTACAAGTATTTACAGATGAGTTAGAGAAGTAGTCTATCTTGTCTCTCTCCTTTATAGGTATTTCCACTTAAAATTTTCATATCTTTTTTTATTAAAATACAATAGTTGAAAAAGTATTTTTGAAATAATTTAATGCTGCTTATATTCACCTAATTGTTTATTATTTCATTTGAAAATGTACTTTAAACACATTACATTTTAGTATATAATATTTTAATAATAAAAACAAATTTTTTAAATAATATTTACTTATGATATCTTCACTTAAAAATGATTACTGTTAACTGCTTAGTATACCAGAAGAAACAACTTAGTGATATTAAAAAACTTACTTTCATCTCCATACTCCTTGCTCAACACCTGTAAACATTAATAAAAATTTACATATTTACTATTATAATGGGAATAAATATTAAACTGGTGGTAGTCAAATTATAAATTAATAATTTCTTTAAGTAAATACATATCTATTTTTATAATTTTCAATACTTTATGCTGTTTATACTTACTATATATCCAAATCTTATATTTTTATGTTATATCAAAAGTTTAAAACACATCAAAAATATCTAACTTTCAAAGATTATGTAAGCTTTCATCATGTGAGAAATGTGATTTATTTTATTGTTTGCCATTAAAGTTGGTTATAATTTGTTATTATATATATTATATAATATATATTATTAACATATGTTATATATAATATATTATATGTTATATAATATATATATGTTATATATATTATATATAACACATATATGTGTGTTATATATAATTATATATATAATTTGTTATTATATATAACATAATCTACTGTATTTACATAATTTATAAATATATATACATACATATATATAAAATTATATGTGATGCAATGAGGTATGTGATATATGAAACAATACATAATTATATATACCAAATGTTCACAGAATATTGTCTTATCTAAAAAAATCTGTATATTTATTCAAGTTTACAATCTGTGGAGTTTAAGACTTTCTTTAATATAATGTGGAAACAAAATACAACAAAATCCCTCTGTAGTTAAGGAAAAATATGAAAAATAGTGTTTTATTTGAACTAGAATAATATAGATGAAAGAAGGGGGAAAAATTGGTCTATAAGCACTTTGCTTACAGTTTTAGTTATTAGTTTTGCTAACAGACTGTGGTGTTGCAGAAGACTTGTGAGAGTCCCTTGGACTGCAAGGAGATCCAACCAGTCCATCCTAAAGGAAATCAGTCCTGAATATTCATATGAAGGACTGATGCTGAAGCTGAAACTCCAATACTTTGGCCACCTGATGGAAAGAACTGACTCATTGGAAAAGCCCCTGATGCTGGGAAAGATTGAAGGCAGGAGGAGAAGGGGACGACAGAGGATGAGATGGTTGGATGGCATCACCGACTCTATGGACATGAGTTTAAGTAAGCTCAAGGAGTGGTGATGGACAGGGAAGCCTGGTGTGCTGCAGTCCATGGGGTTGCAAAGAGTCGGACACAATGAGCGACTGAACTGAACTGAATACAAGAATTTGTTAATTGCTCAGTCATATCTGAGTCTTTGCAACCCCATGGACTGTAGCCCCTCAGGCTTCTCTGTCCATAGAATTCTCCAGACAGGAATACTGGAGTGGGTAGCCCCTTCCTTCTCCAGGGGAACTTCCCGACCCAGGGATCCAACCCAGGTCTCCTGCATTCCAGGCAGATTCTTTACCATTTGAGCCGCCTAGAAAATGTATATGAAAATCAAGATGGTGTGTGTGTGTGTGTGTGTGTGTGTGTGTGCGTGCCAAAGTCCCTTTATGATCTTCCCCACCACTTCCCTTCCAATCACTATCATCTAGCACCTGCACCTCTGCCAGAGTTCCCAAATTGAAAATTTTTTTCACTCTTCCCCCAATCACCTCCTTCTTTACAGAGGGGAACAAAGTAAAAAATTTCAAATATAAAAAAGGAAATTCTAGTTGCTGGTAAACACTTTGGATAATCTTCTAATCTTAATATTTCTACTGTTATTTTGAAAATATATACTAAACATTTCAAACAATGGCTAACATTGTACCTTCATTATCATCAGGAACAAAACAAACAAAACCTCACCAAATTAAATGTAATAAAGAAAAAAGGTACTGACATTCATCAGAACTGTTGCAGAAATCCCAGAATGGGACCAGTAGGCCTTGAAGGGAAGAAGAGGTTATTCAATGTCACTGATGTGGGCAACACCCCCAAAATATCAAAAATAATTCCCCTTTAAATGAAGTTCTTACTATTTTGTAAACAGTTATGCACACGTCTAATGGACAAGGAGGCAGGGAGCAATCAGGAAAAATGTGTAGAGGAAACTCTGGCAAGGGACTGGTAGAGCTATTAAAGTAGCATTATCTAAACTAAGGAAATTATTATCCCAGTCATGGCAAAGGATGAGAAAGTGTTAAGAAGTGCGGTTTAGAGAAGAATGTAGGTGTTCACACAACAAAGGAACAGAAACCAGGAAAGGATTCTCAATGGCTACAACCCCATGGAATCAATCTGATAATGATGCAAGATAATGCAATGTAAACGTGCCAGCAAAGTTGAAAAAACAGTGGCCACAGGGCTAGAAAAGATCAGTTTTTCATTCCAATCCCAAAGAAGGGCATTGCCAAAGAGTGTTCAGACTACATTTTCAAACTAAATTTTCGAACCACAGTTATGCTCATTTCATATGCTAGCAAGGTAATGCTCAAAATGTTTCAAGCTGGGCTTCAACAGCACATGAACAAAGAAATCCCAGATGTACAAGCTGGATTTTGAAAAGGCAGAGGAACCAGAGATCAAATTGCCAACATCTGTTGGATCATAGAAAAAGTTAAGGAATTCCAGAAAAGAAGTCTACTTCTGCTTCCCAACTATGCTAAAGACTTTGACTGTGTGGATCACAACAAACTGTGGAGAATTCTTAAAGAGATGGGAATCCCAGATCACCCTACCTGTGTCCTGAGAAACCTGTATGCAGGTCATAAAGCAACAGTTAGAACCAGACATGGAAAAACAGACTGGTTCAAAATTGGGAAAGGAGTATGTCAAGTCTGTATATTGTCACCCTGCTTATTAAACTTGTATGCAGAGTACATCATGCGAAATGCCGGGCTAGATGGAGCACAAGCTGGAGTCAAGACTGGTGGGAAAAATACCAATAACCTCAGATATGCAGATGATACAACTTTAATGGCAGAAAGCAAAGAGGAAATAAAGAGCCTCCTGATGAAAGTAAAAGAAGAGAGTGAAAAAGCTGGTTTAAACTCAATACTCAAAAAACAAAGATCATGGCATCACGTCCCATCACTTCATGGCAAATAGATGGGGAAACAATGGAAACAATGAAAGACTTTATTTTCTTGGGCTTCAAAATCACTGTGGATGGTGACTGCAGCCATGAAATTAAAAGACACTTGCTCCTTGGAAGAAAAGTTATGATAAACGTAGACTATGTAATTAAAAAGCAGAGACATTACTTTGCCAATAAAGAGCCATCTAGTCAAAGCTACAGTTTTTCCAATAGTCATGTATGGATGTGAGAGTTGGACCATAAAGAAGGCTGAGTGCTGAAGAATTGATGCTTTTGAACTGTGGTGCTGGAAAAGACTCTTGAGAGTCCCTGGGACTGCAAGGAGATCAAACCAGACCGTCCTAAAGGAAGTCAACCCTGAATATTCATTGGAAGGACTGATGCTGAAGCTGAAGCTCCAATACTTTAGCCACCTGATATGAAATGCTGACTCACTGGAAAAGATCCTGATGCTGAGAAAGATTGAAGACAGGAGAAGAAGGTGACAGAGGATGAGACGGTTGGATAGCATCATTGACTCAAAGGACATAAGTGAGAAAATTCAGAGAGATAGTGAAGGACAGGGAAGCTTGGTGTGCTGCAGTCCATGGGGTTGCAAAGAGTTGGACACCACTGAGTGACTGAACAACAGCAACCTTCTTTATGGCTGAAAATTCTCCCTTACCAGAGAGCCAAACCAGCAGCTTCATGCATTTGTGAAGACAAACTGCAGCCCCATACGACTAGTATGCACAGTCAGCAGTTCTGCTTGGCTAAGGTTCCTAAATGGTAGTTCAGTCCATTGATGGAGACAAGCCTACAACCCCATCTGACTGCAGAGCAGCTTTCTTCAGAGTTGCAACCCTATTCAAATGCATATCTCAACCTGCAGCCCCATCCAAATGTGTGGTATAGTCAGAGGTATCATCCTACCTGGGACTCCAGTGACCCCACACAATGAAGCACAGCCACTGAACCTATCTGATCACAGAGTCCAGTCTGTACCTCTGTTCACACCCAGAGTACAGCTCTTCTGAAAATAGAGCCCAATCAGTATCATCACCCGGACTTGGAGTATAGCCTGTGGCACCATCTGACAAGGGGTGATTGCAATGGTAACTCTGCATGATCACATAATTTAGCCAGCAGTATTGCCTATTCAAAGAGCTCAGCCTGCAGTCTCATTCATTTGCAGAATCTAGCCTGTGACACTGCCTGGTCAGAAATCACAGCATGCATTCCTGCCTGATTATGTTACCTAATAAGTGGCCCTGCTTGAATACAAAGTCCAGTCAACTGTTATTCCCTATTGCAGGGCCCAGCCAGAGAACCCACTAGAGAATAGTCAGTGGTGTTACTGTCCCAGAAAGCCCAGCCAGAGGCCCTACTTGATAAAGGAGCTCAGTCAGTGGAACCATCAGATCACAGAGGCCAGCCATTAGGTCTTCTCAACTAAAACTTAGGCAGAGGTCCTAGCTGACCTCAAAGTCCAGGCATTAACCCCACTTCATCAGAGACTAGCAGAATGCCCCACTTCCCCATGTATATTACAAACTATCTTGGCTGGAACACCAGGTAGGGATGATTGGGTAAAGGTCTTTTGGTCTTTGCCAAAATGAGCTTGTAAAGAGTGGAAGAGATGCTCAAATATATAGACACCAACATAAATTTACAAGCATCATGAAGACAATAGGAATGGTGGTACTGCCAGTGAAAACCAATAAAACTATAATGACCAAACCCAAAGAAAGAGAGATCTATGAAATGACTGACAGACAATTCAGAATAATTATTTTAAATATTTAATGAATTATATGAAAACTATACAACTATATAAAATTAGAAAGAAAAATTAATACATGAACAAAATGAGATCTCAACAAAGGAAAAGAAATATAAACAAAAACAAAAAGAAATCTTACAGCTGAAGAATACGATGCTTGTCTAAAACATTCAGTAACAGCAGACTTGATCAAGAGGAAGAAATCTTCCCTGAACTTGAAAACAATCCATTTGAAATTACTCATTCAGAGGACAAAGAGGAAAAAGAAAGAAAGAAAAAATGTGACAAAGATCTTATAAGACTTACGAGACATCACATAGGTATACAATATAAACATTTTAGGAGTCTCAGAAGGATAATAGAGTCTATTGAAAGAAATAATGACTGAAAACTCTCAGTTTTGAAGAGAGATACGGACATCCAGGTACAAAAATAACAAAAACTCCCAGACTCAATCTGAAGTGGACTTCTCTGAAACATAATATAATCAAAATTTGAAATTACAACAAAAGATAAAATTTTGAGAGCCACAAGAAAAAGAATCATCACATAGAAGGGAATCCCCCATTAGCCTTTTTGTAGATTTCTCAGCAGGGACCTTGCAGGCCAGGAGAGAATGGGATGATATATTCAAAGTATTGACAGAGAACAAATACCAACCAAGAATACCTGACAAACTGTCCTTTAGAAATAAAAGAAAATTAAAAATCCTTTCACATTAAACTGTATGAACCTAAAGAGATACATTTAACTTTAAAGATAAGTATAAGCTTAAAGTGAAGGGATGGAAAAAGATATTCCATGCAAATGATAACCAAAAGACAGCAGAAGTAGCTTTACTTATATCAGGTAAAATAAACACATTGCAATAACTCATAAGAGACAAAAAAGGCTTGTATGATAAAGAGAGACAGCTAATCAAGCGGATGAATTGACCATCATATTGTAAATATATATTATCCAACATTGGAGCAGCTAAATATATTAAGCAAATATTAACAGATTTAAAGAGAATAATATACACCAATACAATAATGCTATGAGATCAGTACTCCATTTTCAATAATGGAAGCATCATCCAGAGAGAAAATCAATAAGAAAATGTTGGAACTGAACTATATAATTCAAACCAAATGTGCCTAATTTCTCCGTCTCCCTTTCTCTCTCTCTCTCTCACAGGCACACACAACAGATGCACACACCCACACAAATAGACATACACACAGTGTTTCCTAATTCTAAGGAAAAAATTGAAGACTCAATTATAAATGTATGTTTGCCAGTCTTAGTTTTATAAAATCATAAACACTATGGCAGGAAGTGAAGAGGAACTAAAAAGCCTCTTGATGAAAGTGAAAGAGGAGAGTGAAAAAGTTGGCTTAAAGCTCAACATTCAGAAAACTAAGATGATGGCATCTGGCCCCATCATTTCATGACAAATGGGGAAAGAGTGGAAACAATATCAGACTTTATTTTTGGGGGGCTCCAAAATCATGGCAGATGGTGATTGCAGCCATGAAATTAAAAGATGCTTACTCCTTGGAAGGAAAATTATGTCCAACCTAGATAGCATATTCAAAAGCAGAGACATTACTTTGCCAACAAAGGTCGGTCTAGTCAAGGCTATGGTTTTTCCTGTGGTCATGTATGGATGTAAGAGTTGGACTGTGAAGAAAGCTAAGCGCCAAAGAATTGATGCTTTTGAACTGTGGTGTTGGAGAAGACTCTTGAGAGTCCCTTGGACTGCAAGGAGATCCAACCAGTCCATTCTGAAGGAGGTCAGCCCTGGGATTTCTTTGGAAGGACTGATGCTAAAGCTGAAACTCCAGTACTTTGGCCACCTCCTGCGAAGAGTTGACTCATTGGAAAAGACTCTGATGCTGGGAGGGATTGGGGGCAGGAGGAGAAGGGGACGACAGAGGATGAGATGGCTGGATGGCATCACTGACTCGATGGACGTGAGTGTGAGTAAACTCCAGGAGTTGGTGATGGACAGGGAGGCCTGGCATGCTGCGATTCATGGGGTCGCAAAGAGTCAGACACGACTGAGCGACTGAACTGAGCTGAAAATATAGCTTGCTTGAAGTCCTATAGACTGTCGTTTGAACACATGAATATTTGTTTTTATATCTGTCCTGTCTTCTATCTGTGTCTTTGCTCAGGTAAGGGATGTGTTGCTTTACTTCATGGCTGCATTTCCTTCTGTTTGTATTTAAGATAAGTATATAATCAACTTTGATTTGAAGAGAATTCCTAAAAATAATCATTCTAACTTATACCTATTTTATATTTTGTATGATGTAAAACCCATGTCATTTTCTCAGGACAAATTTTAATAACTACACTTAAAATAGCAATAGCCTATTTCCAAGCATTTCAAGCCCCCATCTCTTCCCACCATTCAAGAACTGATTATTCCTTAAACTTGATGCTCTAGCTAAAGCTCAGTGCAAAGCCTAGACAAGTGGTCATCAAGTACTAAGTGTGGACGGAAGAATTCTTGGATGCCATAGGTCTTTATTCATGAATCTTAAGGTCCCCAGGTACACTGAAGAGTTCATTTTGTTAACTTTACATATTAAGCCTGTCATCTGAAGAGGTGAACATAACAAGCAAACTCAGAATAATAACCAATTTTTTGTTTCCCCAAATAGTTTTCTCTGCCATCCCTTAGAGTCTCATGCCACCATAATATTTGATTTTCATGTGATCTACAATTACCAAGAATTTATAAAGTGCTAGGCACTGAGTTCAGCCCTACAGACTCTGTGATGTTAAAATTTAGATATGGAAACAGATATGGTAACAATATCTTTATACTTTAAAAACTGCTGCAGCAAATAACTACCTGTATACTGTCAAGTCCTTTTTTCTTGTATATTGAGATTGAACACACAAAAAAAGTAGTTCTGGTATTGTGTTTCCTTCTCTGGCTTTTAGAGAATATTCATATCCACGAAAATCAATCAATTGGCTTTAAATCACACCAATTTCTGGAGAAGGAAATGGCAACCCATTCCAGTATTCTTGCCTGGAGAATCCCATGGACAGAGGAGCCTGGCAAGCTATAGTCCATGGGGTTGCAAGAATCGGACACGACTTGGTGACTAAATCACCACCACCACCATACCAATTTTTGCTATTTTTACCAAATTATACTTTTCAAAATAAAAGAATCATTGTGGTCCAATCTATTTGATCTAGTTCTACCTTGAAACACCATTTGGATAAAATTTGGAAAAGAAAAATTATACTCAGTGCTTAATAGTCTATATGGCCACGAACATAGATTGACTTGCACTGGAGAGAGGTCAAGTTTACAAACATATTTAAATTTTACTATAATTCCTAGATGCAATCAATCAGCAAGTTTACTTCTGGATTTCAGTCCAACATTTTCTTTCTAACACCAATTTTAAAATGATGTGCACAATATCCTATGATTTTTTTCCCTTTAAATGATTTCAATTCACATAGAATATTTTGCAATACCTGATATTGTGGATGATCCCAGCCTCTTCTTGGTTGGTCCCTTTGGTTAGAATTTTTGTGTGAATCTAGTTATAAATCTTGCATAATGAAGACAGAAAAAAAAAAAATTTGATAGGGAAAGTAATGAAAAAGTACCAGCTAAGAAAGAAAAGATAGCAGATGCAGCAGTTTGGATCCTTGACCTGCTTTCCCTGAATGGTTGCCTATTTCAGAGTCAGGAGATTAAAACCACAGAGTAACAATAAGTTATATTTTGAATCTAAAACAAGTCTGATAGGAAATGGAAGCCAACAGATTCTCCCCTTAGGGATAAAGTGCCTAAATTTAGGGTATGGCTTGTTTATATTGGCAATACCACTGGGACTATGATCTCAACCCACCAATTAAACTTAGAGAGATTCAATGGAGATTTATGGTCCTGAGAATGCTTCCTCTGGGAAAAAAATTTATACCATCCAATTGACCTAAATATGCACAACACAATTCCAATGGACAGCACATATATAATTAAACTTATGTATCTGGGCTTATATTTTTAATGTTTAATAAAAAATAATCAGAACTTCTATTAATCTCCAATAAAAAATTTTTAATTGATTTTTAATTAAATAAATAAAAATAATAAAACATAAGAAAAATCAACATTTGGAAGGAAGAACAATAAACTCCAGATCAAGAAAAATACATTTCAAAAAATTAAAAATAATATAGAGTCAGATTTTAAAAAGGAGCTACTTATTTTGTCAAGGTCTGTGATATTTAATTATTTTCTTTCAGTTGATGAAAGACATTTAGAAGTTTTTTTTTAATACAGAATTAATGTGTCTTTACAGAATAACTACATACACATCATAGACATAATTTTTTGTGAAGATTCTAAATAAAAATATAGAGAGCATTTCTTTTACAAAGAAGAATGCAAAAATACACAATGCAGAAAGGATAGCCTCTTTATTAAATTCTATTGGGAATACTGGACAGCTATGTGCAAAAGAATCAAACTGAACTACTTTCTCACGCCATGTACAAAATAAATTCAAAGTAGATTAAAGATGTAAATATAAGACCTGAAATACAATTTCTAGAAGAAAACATAGGCATCTGTCTTAGTAACACTTTTTTTTTTCTTTAGTGTCTCAGGCAAGGGAAACAAAGGCAAAAATAAGCAAATAAGACTATAGCAAACTAGAAGGCTTTTGCACACTGAAGAAAACTATCAGCAAAATAAGAGGCTGGTGAGGGGGGGGGCCGTGCGGGGGGGGGCGGTCGGGGTGGGGGCGGGGATGTCTAACAGCGGAAGGATAAGGACCTAAAAGACGACCTGGGTCTAAAAAGAAGGGTCTCAAGGGATCCACAGGCAGGGTCCAATACAAGAGATGTGAAGGAAGCACGGTCCTGCCAGAAGAGCCAAAAAACAAATCACCCAACATGCCCCACCGGGGATAACCGGTGGAAAGGGGCTCTGGAATCCACGGGGGGCGGAGGGGTGGGGTGACAATCCCGGGATTCCGGGAGGCGCAGGAGGCCGGGGCTGGGGACAGAAACTCACCACCTGGTAGCGGCCAGTCCGCGCCTGGTGGTGATCCAATAAAAAAAAAAAAAAGAAAAGAAACATGTAACAAAGAACATGTAATTTCTAGAGTTTCTCTCAAATAGTTTATGTTCTCTGGAAGGTCAGAGAATCAAAATTAGCAAGAATTTTGTGTGTGTGTGTTTGTATGTATGTGTGTGTGTTTAATTTAAATTTATTTATTTTAATTGGAGGCTAATTACAATACTGTATTGGTTTTGCCATACACTTACTTTTTTAGCTAAAGCAATAATAGGATTAGTGTATTAATAGAAAATACAATATTACACCTCTCAACTCTGTTGAACAAAGTCGTGGATATGTGAAATGTCTTGGCCCATGAAATATGAGTAGGGTTAATATGTGGACCTTCCAAGAAGAGGACTGAAGAAGGCATCTTGTGGTTCAGTACTTTTTTCTTCTCTATATCTACAACCAGCAATATTCTAGAGAGATGCTCTTCCTAAAAGATAAATATGAAATAAAGCCAAAATCAACTGGAAGTGGTCATGAACTACAAGCAGGAATCAACACTTGCATCTATAAACTACTAAATATTTGACATTGCTTTCTTTTAGCACATCATAGTCTGCTGCTGCTGCTGCTAAGTCGCTTCAGTCGTGTCCGACTCTGTGCGACCCCATGGACTGCAGCCTACCAGGCTTCTCCATCCATGGGATTCTCCAGGCATGAACACTGGAGTGGGTTGCCATTTCCTTCTCCACATCATAGTCTAGTCTCCTTTAACTGGTACACACCATCATTTTCCTAGCTCAGGCCCGATCCTCAAAATTAGTTGTTTCCTTAAGTAACAGAAAGAGTTGCAGTTTGTAATTTCAGGAAAACAAAAGCTCCAATGGGGGGGGGGGGGGGAGGGGGACACTTATTGATCATATGTTCCAGTAATTTATGCCATTTATACTCATGTAAATGTATTTAAATTCAATCCTAGTAGACAACATCCTCTCCCAAAATACTTTATTTTAGTGTAGCCCAACTTCACATTCTTGCTTACAATCAATTGAACAGATCTTGAGTAGACTCTTATGTAGTTAAGTTTGTACCAATGAAAGAGAAAAATTGAAATAATCATTAAATGAAATACAAATTTTAAAATTGCAATGCAACAGCATTACTATAAGAGGAATTCTTTGTAACGGAAGAGTGTATTCAAAAGCCAGAACTAATTATTCACACACATTTCTTTAAAAAGCTAACCAATTACAATGCAATGTACTCATTCCATTAAAGTTCTCTTACCTGATTAGCAGATAATTGGCGTTTGGAAAGAAGGTTCCTTACATAATAGGCCTTAAAAAAAAAAAAAATGAGAGAAAGTAAAGATTCAAAAAAAAAAACCACTTTGAGGTGAGTTTGAAAATTTTTGAAGCAATTATTCCCATCAGTTAAATTCAGTTCAGTTGCTCAGTTGTGTCCCACTCTTTGCGACCCCATCAAATGCAGCACGCCAGGCCTCCCTGTCCATCATCAGCTCCCAGAGTTCACTCAAACTCACGTCCATCGAGTCGATGATGCCATCCAGCCATCTCATCCTCTGTCATCCCCTTCTCCTCCTGCCCCCAATCCCTCCCAGCATCAGAGTCTTTTCCAATGAGTCAATTCTTTGCATGAGGTGGCCAAAGTACTGGAGTTTCAGCTTTAGCATCAGTCCTTCCAAAGAACACCCAGGAGTGATCTCCTTTAGAATGGACTGGCTGGATCTCCTTGCAGTCCAAGGGACTCTCAAGAGTCTTCTCCAACACCACAGTTCAAAAGCATCAATTCTTCGGTGCTCAGCTTTCTTCACAGTCCAACTCTCACATCCATAGGAGCATTTAAAACCTAGTTATATTATAGTTAGAGAGTACATAGGTGAGTAATTAGAGATTATATATGTAGCATTTGAAATAGCACAAGGATGGGAGTTTGGAGGGTGAAAATAAATTATCTAGGATTTTATGGAAGAATATAGGATTTTGGCATTTAATCTTGATGATTTATATGACAATGAACAAAAGAGTGACATTATTGGTTTACATGGGTTTGAAAAGACTCACTGTGGAAAATGTGTTGAAAATATGCTATAGGGTAGTAAAGGAGAAACTAAGAAGACAGTGGTAGAGAAGCTAAGATAATCAAAATAAAGATAAACATACCTTGACCAGGAATAGAAAATTGAAGAAGATGAGAAGGTATCAAATTTCAGTATGACTGAGTCAACAAGTTTTGCTTGAGGGTAGGAGTTATAAAATAATGGGTCATAATAAACTTTTTCTTTGAATTGTCTGACAGAAAGAAACTATTTGAGCAACAGAAAGTAATTTTTTGAAGAATGGAAAGATTAAGATATTGCATTACCCTATTTAGTTTTAGAAACTATTCAGATATCCAAATGTCAATATTTAGAAAGCAATTATACCTATGAGTCAAGTTTAAGGATGAGTCTGGACTAGAATTATTTGTTACTGAGAATTACCAGACTATAGGTGCTAGGTAAAGCAAGGTGAGTGGATGAAAGGGAAGAAAAGAAAACATAACATTTCTATCCTGATAGGATTTATAATTAAAGGGAGAAAATATAATAGTAAAGAAAAAGAAAAGTATTACTAAAGTGAGGTCATTGTTGTCAAGATCAAAACTGGATCTAGGGTAAACGTGTAGGGTTTGTGTCTCTGGAAAAACATGGACACCTCCTCCATATTAAAAATATATAGTTAAAATGCATTTGGCTTCCCTAGTAGCTCAGCTGGTAAAGAATCCTCATGTAATGCGGAAGACTGGGGTTCAATCTCTGGGTTGGGAAGATGCCCTGGAAAAGGGAAAGGCTACCCACTCCAGTATTCTGGCCTGGAGAATTCTATGGACTGTATATATATATTAAAAATATATAGTTAAAATGCATAGGCTCAAATGATAGATAAGGGGAAATCTGTTTGAAGTTATATTCTCAAAGAACTTCACACACTTCTCAGAGAATTAAGATTTAAGGTAAACAGCACAGAAGAAAAATGAGAAAGGTGATTTGAGAACTTTAAGAAAACAGAATTCAGTATGAAACAGTCATATAAAAGACAGTAACAGCATACATTTGGGAATATAGTATAATTTCCAGGTAGCATGGAAGTCACACCTAATGGTAATGAATATGAAGGGAAAAGTCACCATCTTTGTGCTTTTCCTCAGTCATTAAGTGTATAAGTGCTAGTATGGAGTGTGTAAAGAGCTGTATTTAACCAGAGAGTGATCCGAAGAAATAAATGTGAAGAAAAAATAAGGGGGAAAGAAAAAAAGGGGATGGGAGTTGAAGGGATATAAAAGCCAAAAATGGACAATGGAATTTAAGCTGGATCAGGAAAAACGTGAGTAAATGTTGACAGTGAATATAGTTTTCAGACAAATTAAATTGATTTATATTAATGAGGGTTAAGAAGTTTGAGACTTGAGTGTGAAGTCCCATCCCTCTCATTGGCGTTTAACTTTCCCATAACTGGCTTCTTTCAGCAAGGATATATAACTATTTTACTGTGGGGTTGTTTCGGCTGCAGGGACATTTTGCTTCCAAATGTAGATAAGTCTGTGGAAATCCATTACTGCAAGTATTCCTCAGCAAATGATGCACAGAGGGTAGTAGAACTTCTTCACCTTGTGTTAATACTACAATACTGGGATATTTCACACAGTGTCCAGAGGCCTCCCCCAACCCCCGCCACAATGGAACTAAGTTGGCGTTTACATTGGAGGACACAGAACACTTCCTGGACCTGTATTAAGGAGGCATACGAAGGCCAGGTGATAATAGGAGTCTAGTCCCCATATTCCCACTGTGTTTTTTTTTTCTTTTTTTATTTACCACAAAGTATTCAATGTAATTCACTGCATATACATTTTTGATCATGTTTTTCTTATGAAAGTAGTCATAAAACAAACATGATCAAAAATACATATTAATTTATAATTATAATTTATTTTAATTGGAGAATAATTACTTTACAATATTGTAATGGTTTTTTTCATACATCAACATGAATTGGCCACAGATATATATGTGTCCCCCAATCTTGAATCTGCCCCCATGTCCCTCCCCACCCTATCCCTCTGGTTTGTCCCAGAGCATGAGATTTGGGTGCCCTGCTTCATGCATTGAACTTGCATTGGTCATCTATTTTACATATGATTATGTACATGTTTCAATACTATTCTCTCAAATAATCCCACTCTCGCCTTTTCCAGCCAAGTCCAAAAGTCTGTTTTTACATCCGTGTCTCCTTTGTTATCCTGCATATAGGATTATTCAGACTTAAATTGAAGAAAGTAGGGAAAACCACTGAACCATTAAGGTATGACCTAAATCAAATCTCTTACCATTATACAGTGGAAGTAACAAATAGATTCAAGAGATTAGATCTGATAGAGTGCCTGAAGAACTATGGACAGAGGTTTGTGACATTGTACACGAGGCAGTGATCAAGACTATCCCCAAGAAAAAGAAATGCAAAAAGGCAAAATAGCTGTCTGAGAAGGCCTTACAAATAACTGAGAAAAGAAGAGAAGCAAAAGGCAAAGCAGAAAAGGGAAGATATACCCATCTGAATGCAGAGTTCCAAAGAAGAGCAAGGAGAGATAAGAAAGCCTTCCTCAGTGATCAGTGCAAAGAGATAGAGGAAAACAATAGAATGGGAAAGACTAGAGATCTCTTCAAGAAAATTAGTGAACTGACTGACTGACTGATTGACTGAAGGGAACATTTCATGCAAAGATGGACTCAATAAAGGACAGAAATGGTAGGTACCTAACAGAAGCAGAAGATATTAAGAAAATGTGGCAAGAATACACAGAAGAAATGTACAAAAAAGATCTTCATGACCCAGATAACCATGATAGTGTGATCACTGACCTAGAGCCAGACAGCCTGGATGTGACATCAAGCGGGCCTTAGGAAGCATCACTACGAACAAAGCTAGTGGAGGTGATGGAATTCCAGTTGAGCTATTTCAAACCCTAAAAGATGATGCTATGAAAGTGCTGCACTCAATATGCCAGCAAGTTGGAAAAACTCAGCAGGGGCCACAGGACTGGAAAAGTTCAGTTTTCATTCCAAGCCCAAAGAGGCAATGCCAAAGAATGTTCAAACTACCACATAAATGCACTCATCTCACACTGGTGGGCTGCCGTCTATGGGGTCACACAGTGTTGGACACAACTGAAGCGACTTAGCAGCAGCAGCAGAGCACACTCTAGCAAAGTAATGCTAAAAATTCTCCAAGCAAGGCTTCAACAGTACATGAACCGAGAACTTGCAGATATTCAAGCTGGATTTAGAAAAGTCTGAGAAACCAGAGATCAAATTGCCAACATCCATTGGATCATAGAAAAAGAAAGGGAGGTACAGAAAAACATCTACTTCTGCTTCATTGACTTTGCCAAAGCCTTTGACTGTGTGGATCAGAACAAACAGTGGAAAATTCTTCCAGAGATGGGAATACCAGACCACCTTACCTGCCTCCTAAGAAATCTGTATGCAGGTCAAGAAGTAACAGTTAAAACCAGACATGGAACAATCGACTGGTTCAAAATTGGGAAAGGAGTACGTCAAGACTGTATATTGTCACCTGCTTATTTAACTTCTATACAAGAGTACATCATGTGAAATGCTGGGCTGGAGGAAGCACAAGCTGAAATCAAGATTGCCGGGAGAAATATCAATAACCTCAGATATGCAGATGACACCACCCTTATGGCAGAAAGAGAAGAGAAACTAAAGAGCCTCTTGATGAATGTGAAAGAGGAGAGTGAAAAAGCTGGCTTAAAATCCCACATTTAAAACACTAAGATCATGACATCAAGTCCTGTCACTTCATGGCAAATAGATGGGAAAACAACAGAATCAGTGACAGGCTTTCTTTTCTTGGCCTCCAGTATCACTGCAGATGGTGACTGCAGCCACGAAATGAAAAGTTTCTTGCTCCTTGGAAGAAAAGCTATGACCAACCTAGACAGCACATTAAGAACCAGAGACATCAAAAAAAAAAAAAAAAAAAAGAACCAGAGACATCACTTTACTGACAAAGGTACATCTTGTCAAAGCTATGGTTTTTCCAGTAATCATATATGGGTGTGAGGGTTGGACTATAAAGAAAGCTGAGTGCAGAAGAATTTATGCTTTTGAACTGTGGTATTAGAGAAGACTCTTGAGAGTCCCTTGGACTGCAAAAGATCCAACTAGTCCATCCTAAAGGAAATAGTCCTGAATCTTCATTGGAAGGACTGATGCTGAAGCTGAAACTTCAATATTTTGGCCACCTGATGCAAAGAACTGACTCCCTGGAAAAGACTGATTCTGGGAATGATTGAAGGCAGGAGGAAAAGGGGACGACAGAGGATGAGATGGTTGGATGGCATCACTGAGTCAATGGACATGAGTTAGAGCATGCTCCAGGGAGTTGGTGACAGACAGGGAAGCCTGGCAGGCTGTAGTCCATGGGGTCACAAAGAGTCAGACACGACTGAGTGACTGAACTGAACTGATATATGTACCACAGCTTCTTTACCCATTCAACTGTCAGTGGACATCTAGGTTGCTTCCACGTCCTGGCTATTGCAAATAATGCTACAGTGAACATTGAGGTTGTGTGTCTTTTTCAATTTCAGTTTCCTCAGAGTATATGACTAGTAGTGGGATTTCTTGTTCATTTGGTAGTTTTATTCCTAGTTTTTTAAGGAATCTCAATGTACCTTCCCACCAACAGTGCAACAGGATTCCCTTTCTCCACATCCTCTCCAGCACTTGTTTATGGCTTTTTTGATGATGGCCATTTCAATCTTTATTCCCTGGACCTTGTGGTCCTTGCTATGGGAATATTCATGCCTTATAATGGATGATGATTGAGAGCTTATACAGCCTCACCAAAAATTGCCCTTACCCTGCAATGTATTGTCACCAAGAGACACTGATTCTCAGTCCTCAAAAGTCCATTCCACTGTTTTATCAGACCAGCTGCTTCAGGATCACTGTAAAAAGGGAAGGACCTGTGAATTCAGGAGCAGCTGCTCACTGCCACACTTCATTTCCTGTTCAATGAGTCCCTTCTCCAGAAGCAGTGTGTGTGGTACACCATGATGATAGATAAGACATCTATGCATCTAGGCATGCTTGTGTTAACAGAAGCATTGCTTGCAGGGAAGGGAAATCTGTTTCCAGGTTAATTAACCATACCAGAATCTGTACTTTTATTGGCCAGATTCATCCAAATTAGTCCTGCCATTCAGTGCCTATTGCACTGGGTATTGGTCCAGTGCAAGAAAAGGGACCAATAAACCCTTGGCCTCTATAACCATGAAAACCACTTGCCCTGCATCTAGTTGGCCACTTTGACTACTATCATTGTCTGTAAAAAGTATTCTTACTTCATTGAAAGGAAAGGCACTTCACTTTTGTTGAAAATCACTTAACCATATATTGGAGAATCCCTGAATCCCCTGAGCTATAGATTTCAATGTTCTCTTGACGTATTCCATAAAACTTTGTTATAATTACTTTTTTATGGTTTTGTAGTCAGTTTGCAATAAGGAGGCTTGATGCCTTTAACTTTGGTCTGGTTTTTCAAGATGATTTTGGCCATGCAGGGTCCCTTAAGATTTCAAATGTATTGTAGGGTATATTTTTGTATTTATGTAAACATGACACCAGAATTTTGATAGGACTGAGTTGAATCTGTAGGTCACTTTGGTTAGTGTTGTCATTTAGCAATATTAATATTCCAATCCATGACATGAAATGTCTTTCTATTATTAATTTCCTTTAATTTCTTTCAGTAAGAGTTAGTAGTTTTCAGAGTACAGGTCTTTTGCCTCATTGGTTATGTTTACCCCTAAGAATTTCATTAGTTTTGTGTCTTTCATTGCTATTCTCTATAAAAACACATGTGTTGTTTTTTTTTTATGGTGAATTGTATCTTTCAACTTTGTTGAATTTATTTGTTATTGGTTCTGAAAGTGAATGTGCATGTGTTTCTGTGTGCATGAGATCTTTAGGAATTTCTACATACAAGTTCATGTCACCTTCACACAGAGATAATTTTACTTTTCCTTCCTGTTATGCATGCCTTTGTATTTCTTTTTCTTGCCTTATTGCTCTGACTAGGAATTCCCATTCCACATTTCTTGAAGTGGCAAAAATAGACATCCTTCTCTTATTCGTGATCTTATAGAAAAATATTTTCAGACTTTATTGAGTATGATGTCACCTGTGGGTTTTTCATGGCCTCTATTGTATTAAAATTTCTTTGTTTTCCCACTCTTTTGAATACTTTTGTCATGAAAGGATGTTGAAAATTCTTTTTCTGCTATAATTATAATGATCATGTGTTTATTTTTCCATTTGTTTTTTAAATGTACAGTGTTACATTAATCAGTTTTTATATAATAAACCATCCTTAAATTCTGGCAATAAGTCCCATTTGTTTATTATTCAAAATGCATTTAATATGTTGCTAAATTCTATTTGATAGTATTTTGTTAAAGATAATTCTAAGCATTCATGAGGATGTTCATCTGTAACTTCCTTTTTTTGTATTATCTTTGTCTGGCCCTTGTATCAGGGTACTACTACTGACCTCATGGAATGAGTTGGAAAGTGTTCCCTCTTCATTTTCAAAAACATTTGAAAATGATTTTGTTAACTAATATTTATGCTTGGTAGAATTCAACAATAAAAAACTTCACAATGTTGTTCTTTGTTAGACTTTTTGGATTACTGATTTAATCTTCTTATTAAGTGAAGTGAAGTGAAGTTGCACAGTCGTGTCCGACTCTTTGTGACCCCATGGACTGTAGTCTACCAGGCTCCACCCTCCAGGGGATTCTCCAGGCAAGAGTACTGGAGTGGGTTGCCATTTCCTTCTCCAGGGGATCTTCTTATTAGTTTCATGTCTATTCAGATTTTCTATTGCTCCATGGTTCAGTTTTGGTGGGAGAATTTCTAGGAATTTGTCCACATCCTCTGAGTTATCAAATATGCTCATGTGCAATTTGGCATAATATCCTCATACAGTTATTTTTATTTCAGTCAATTCAGGAGTAATGCCCACACATTCATTTCTTATTTTATTTTTTTGTCCAGGTCATGCAGCTTGAAATATTTTACTTCCTGGATCAGGGATTGAATCTGGGCTACTACAGTGAAAGCACTGAGTCCTAACCAGTCACGTATTTCTCTCATTTCTTATTTTAATATTTTAGTCTTCTCTCTTTTTTCTTAGTCAATGTAATTAAAGCTCTGTTAATGTCGTTGATGGAGAGGGCAATGGCACCCCACTCCAGTACTCTTGCCTGGAAAATCCCATGGATGGAGGAGCCTGGTAGGCTGCAGTCCATGGGGTTGCTGAGTCGGACATGACTAAGAAACTTCACTTTCACTTTTCACTTTCATGCATTGGAGAAGGAAATGGCAACCCACTCCAGTGTTCTTGACTGGAGAATCCCAGGGACGGGGGAGTCGGGTGGGCTGCCATCTATGGGGTCACACAGAGTCGGACATGACTGCAGCGACTTAGCAGCAATGTTGTTGATCTTTTCCAAGAACCAGCTTTTGTTGATTTGTATATTATTTTTCTGTCCTTAATTATTTATCTCTGCTTTAGTCTCCAGTGTTTCATTCTGTTTGATAGATTTGCATTTGGTTTTTCCAACTTTTCCTAATTCTTTAATATGCAAAGTTAGGTTCTTGATTAGCTAGATTTAAAATAGTATTTTATTTGAGAAAATAAACTGGCTTCTTGATTACATATGCCACTATCAATAATTGATGCTTACATTTAACCTAAGTGCTAAAGCATCACTTGAAATTATGCTAAGGAGTCCTAAGTTGATTTGAAACCAGCTCCTCCTAACCTTGCCAAGTCCCTCAGAGCAGTGGTGACAAAACAACCATGAGCTCCTTGGAAGGACATCGGTCATGGACACAGGACAGCAGAGCTCTCAGTGTCGGAATGGGCTTGTCTCCCCACACCTCCCAATCTGCCCCCAAGCCCTAAGTTTCAGAGTCACAGACTGATGAAATCAGAGAGACAAGGGGGAAACGTTTTTCCTCATTGTTTTTCACCAGGATGAAGGGAGACAGGTGCACGGCCCCAGGGCAGGAGCCTCCCCAGAGGTCCTCCGTGGGACTGATCTGAAGCAGTAAAAAGAAGGGGAAGCCAGGCTACTCCTGTCACAGTGACACTGAGGGTGAAGTCTCAGCACTGTGACTCCCTCATACATACCTACCTTCTGATTCTAACTGTGCCCTTGTCTGGCACAAGAGCCTGGCACATGCCATGCAGGATTTCCAAAGGCTGAAAGACAGAGGGGTAGTGTACAAATGCTGTGCTGTACGTGAGGACAAATTTTCCTTTTGGACAGCAGAGCATGGATCAGGTGCTGATTCCTTTTCTCAGCTGAATGTAGACACAGGTCTTGGTCTCTCTGTTGGACAGCCCCTGTCACGTCATTTGTCTTTTCTTGCTCATGCTGTCTTTACACACTGCATGTGAGATCCTTGGTATCCCTTGAAGCAAAATGTGTATAGAGATGGGACCTGATGGTGGGTGCGTTTTTTCTCCTCTGTTCCTTGAAACAGGTGAATTCTGTCTCTCCTTCCTGAGAAGACCAAAGCATCTGAAACCATATGTATAAGTTCTTCTCTGCATTTGCATATGTGTGTGTTTCATCCCCCTAAAAATAACCTGAGGTGTGCATGGAAGTGGCAGAAGTGTAGACCAATGGATTCTGAAAATTCTATTCTTTCTGTGTGCCTCCACTACCTAAAATCTTTTCCTCTTTCCTCCTTTTGAGACACAGGAAAGAATGATTCATTTTTCCAGTTCTATCCATCACAAGGATATCCAAACTAAGTTCCTGGGGAGGGTCTTAGAATTAGTGAGACTGCTGAACCACAGACCATCCTACTGCCAGGACCCCTAGACTGGGACACAAAATCCCTTTGAGACCCTGATTCCCTGGCCTGAGGCCACTCTTAGGAGAAAGTGTCTCAGCCTGAATGTTTGCTGCTGACAAGGACATTACTGAGTTGTGTTCCCCTGTAGAGGCCCTAAGTGCCTTGGATTCCCGACTCTAAAAAATAAGCCCCACCAAATATTAATATTATTAATTTCTTCTCATGAAGAGTGAGATATTCAACCCTATATCCTGGAAGACAAAAAAAGAAAAGTAGGCACTATCAAAAGACAGTAAAGCTCTTCATTTTTATCCATATTATTAATTTTTCTAGGATCAAGGATGAACACTGCCCTTAAGTCTGGATTTGATCTAACTGTGAGGTGTTTATGTCTCTGGTTGAGTTACAGGAGCAATGCTTAACAAGGAGTTTGCATCAAGCAGTCTGTGTTCTGTTCATGCATTGTTGGTTGATCGAGTGTCTAACGTCTTACAACATTTATCAACATGCCCATGTCCTCAGAAGCTGAAATGATGTTTAGAACCTGTGTACATTGTTTCCTTGCAAGTTGCATTTGGAAATTTTAAACACTAGTCCTGTTGGCAGCTGCCGTGTTATTGGAGAGCTGCTCATTTAGGGGAAGAATTTCAATCTTGTTTTTACTCTTCTGTGTGAAGACCTCTGCCAGTCTTTGTCCCTTCCTGCTGTCTCATTTCATATTTCCTTTCTTCAAGGTTTGCTTCTATATCTGTTACCAAAATATGAAATGAAATGTTTGATGGAAAGTATTTCAGGTGGGTACATTTTCTAGTTAGGTGGAAGCTACTCATTATTTGACATGTATCGGGGTTAGGGTGTCACGAAGTGCCTAACGGGGATAAAGGAACCTCTCTGATTGCAGGCACTGTGTGGGGGAAAAGAGAGAACCAGTTTTGTCCATGAAGTCAGTTTAGGGGTAGGGATGAGAGTCTATACTGATGTCCCAAGGCTGGAGGCTAAACTTTGCCTCCTTCCTTCTGCACTGCTGTCAGAGAAATATATGGACATCTTCATTCTGTACAGGGGAGCAGCAGGCATCATTTAATTGACAAGCTCCGGAATGTTATTCTAAACTCTGTGAGTTGCACTGTGGGTATATACTATCAACTTCAATCTGTGAACTACTTCTCATATGTATAAATTTGTCAAGGACATAATTTAATATAAGAAAATGTACATTCACATTGTGATTTAAATCTAAAATTGTCATTTCATATATATATGGAATATTTATTTAGCTTTTGTCATTAATTTAATGTAACAATTAATAAGTGACTATTAAGTCTTCTTAACAAACTTGGAACATTTTTCTGATTTTGATCATTGTAAATTGCTAGATCAAGACACATGCACTTTCAGATAGAGCTTTTGGTGTATGTTAACACAGTAGTGGCAGGGAAACTAGCACTTCACAATGCAGCTAGCAGAGGGCAGGGTTATCTTTTTCATGCCAAACTGGATATGCTTTTTTTTTTTTAATAAATTTATTTTAATTGGAGGATAATTACTTTATAATATTGTAGTAGTCTTTGCTATACATTGATATGAATCAGCCATGGGTGTACATGTGTTCCCCATCCCGAAGCTCCTCTCACCTCCCTCCCCATCCCATCCATCCCTCAGGGTCATCCCAGTGCACCAGCCTGGAGCACCCTGTCCCATGCATCGAACCTGGACTGGTGATCTGTTTCACATATGTACTATATATGTTTCAATGCTATTCTCACAAATCATCCCACCCTCGCCTTCTCCCACAGAGTCCAAAAGTCTGTTCTTTACATCTGTGTCTCTTTTTTGTCTTGCATATAGGGTCATCATTACCATCTTTCTAAATTCCATATATATGCTTTAATATATCTTTCTGACTTACTTCACTCTGTACAATAGGCTCCAGTTTCATCTACCTCATTAGAACTGATTCAAATGTATTCTTTTTAATAGCTGAGTAATATTCCATTGTGTATATGTACCACAGCATTCTTATCCATTTGTCGGCCGATGAACATCTAGGTTGCTTCCATGTCCTGGCTATTGTAAACAGTGCTACAATGAACACTGGGGTACACGTGTCTCAGTTCTGGTTTCCACGATGTGTATGCCCAGCAGTGGGATTGCTGGGTCTTATGGCAGTTCTATTTTCAGTTTTTTAAGGAATCTCCACACTGTTATCTCTAGTGGCTGTACTAGTTTGCATTCCCACCAACAGTGTAAGAGGGTTCTGTTTTCTCTGCACCCTCTCCAGCATTTACTGTTTGTAGACTTTTTGATAGCAACCATTCTGACTGGTATGAGATGGTACCTCACTGTGGTTCTGATTTGCATTTCTCTGATAATAAATGATGTTGAGCATCTTTTCATGTGTTTGTTAGCCATCTGTATGTCTTCTTTGGAGAAATGTCTGTTTAGTTCTTTGGCCCATTTTTTGATTGGGTCATTTGTTTTTCTGGAAATGAGCTGCAGGAGCTGCTTGTATATTTTAGAGGTTAATTCTTTTTCAGTTGCTTAGTTTGCTATTATTTTCTCCCATTCTGAAGGCTGTCTTTTCACCTTGCGTATAGTTTCCTTTGTTGTGCAGAAGTTTTTAGTTTAATTAAGTCCCATTTGTTTATTTTTGCTTTTATTTCCATTACTCTGGGAGGTGGGTCATAGAGGATCCTGCTGTGATTTATGTCAGAGAGTGTTTTGCCTATGTTTTCCTCTAGGAGTTTTATAGTTTCTGGTCTTATGTTTATATCTTTAATCCATTTTGAGTTTATTTTTGTGTATAGTGTTAGAAAGTGTCCTAGTTTCATTCTTTTACAAATGGTTGACCAGTTTTCCCAGCACCACTTGTTAAAGAGATTGTCGTTTCTCCACTGTATATTCTTGCCTCCCTTGTCAAAGATAAGGTGTCCACAGGTGTGTGAATTTATCTCTGGGCTTTCTATTTTGTTCCACTAATCTATATTTCTGTCTTTGTGCAGTACCATACCGTCTTGAGTGACTTCCCTTTCACTTTTCACTTTCATGCTTTGGAGAAGGAAATGGCAACCCACTCCAGTGTTCTTGCCTGGAGAATCCCAGAGACGGGGGAGCCTGGTGGGCTGCTGTCTATGGGGTCGCACAGAGTCGGACACGACTGAAGTGACTTAGCAGCAGCAGCAGCAGCATACTGTCTTGATGACTGTAGCTTTGTAGTGTACTCTGAAGTCAGGCAGGTTGATTCCTAATTCCATTCTTCTTTCTTAAGATTGCTTTGGCTATTTGAGGTTTTTTGTATTTCCATACAAATTGTGAAATTATTTGTTCTAGCTCTCTGAAAAATACCATTGGTGGGTTGATAGGGATTGCATTGAATCTATAGATTGCTTTGGGTAGTATACTCATTTTCACTATATTGATTATTCCAGATCCATGAACATGGTATATTTCTCCATCTACTTGTGTCATCTTTGATTTCCTTCATCAATGTTTTATAGTTTTCTATATATAGGTCTTCTGTTTCTTTAGGTAGATTTATTCCTAAGTATTTTATTCTTTACATTGCAATGGTGAATGGAATTGTTTCCTTAATTTCTGTTTCTGTTTTCTCATTGTTAGTGTATAGGAATGCAAGAGATTTCTGTGTGTTAATTTTATATTCTGCAACTTTACTATATTCATTGATTAGCTCTAGTAATTTTCTGATGGAGTCTTTAGGGTTTTCTATGTAGAGGATCATATCATCCACAAACAGTGAGAGTTTTACCTCTTCTTTTCCAATCTGGATTTCTTCTATTTCTTCTGCTTCTCTGATTGCTGCAGCTAAAACTTCCAAAACTATGTTGAATAGTAGTGGTGAGAATGGGCACCCTTGTCTTGTTCCTGACTTTAGGGGAAATGCTTTAAATTTTTCACCATTGAGGATGTTTGCTGTGGGTTCATCATATATAGCTTTTATTATGTTGAGGTATTTTCCTTCTATGCCTGTTTTCTGGGTTTTTTTTTTTTTTTATCATAAATGGATGTTGAATTTTGTCAAAAGCTTTCTTTGCCTCTATTGAGATAATCATATGGTTTTTAATCTTTTCAATTTGTTAATGTGATGTATCAAACTGATTTGATTTGCAAATATTGAAGGATCCTTGCAAATCTGGGATAAAACCCACTTGGTCATGATGTATGATCTTTTTAATATGTTGTTGAATTCTGTTTGCTAGGATTTTGTTAAGGATTTTTGCATCTATGTTCATCAGTGATATTAGCCAGTTCTTTTTGCCTCACTTTAGAGGCGGGAAATACATAGCCATCATTTTAATGTGCACCTCTTGTCTAATTAGAGTCTCAACAATGTTTGTGGTTTTACACATTGTACATATTTTTCAAAGAGTATGATTGTTCATACTCTTTACTTGTACTGATATTTCTACTGGGGTGCTGATCTTTTGCTATTTATTCATTATATTCTTTATGCAATAGTTATCTGAACTCACTGTCATTAATCTGAACCCATTTATCATTGATTTTTATTATTTATCTCCAGTATCTGTTTTGATATTTATTTCTGTGTTGCTGTGGAGAATTAAAAATACTCGTAATTATGTAGTTAAATCTTTCATTTTTCCTCTTCTGTTTTTTTGTTTCATCTAATTCAAGAATTTATGTGTGTGCTTCTATATTGAATTTTTGAAGTAAACACTTTATTGAGATATAATTCCCATAATATAAAAATTCAACCTTTTACAATGTAAAGTACAATGTTTTTTTTACACATTCACAGAGCTGGGTAACCTCTACTACTATCTAAACTTAGAACTTTTGTATCATCCCGACATGAAATCCACATCTATTGTCAGTCTCTTCCCATTTTTCTCTCCTCCCAACCTCAGCCACTAATCTACTATCTCTAAGGGTTTGCTATTTGGGGCATTTCATGTAAATGGGATTAAATAATATGTGGTGTTTGGAAATGGCTTCTTTCACTTAGTTTCCTTATCAGTTATCTATTTACTGTTGATTTAGAGTACTGATGTCTCCTGCTGTTACTAAATGTCTATTTCTCCCTCTGACCTGTTTGCATTTTCTTAGTATATAGAGGTACTACCATTAGGTAGGATGTAAGCAGGAAGCTATTGGTAAATGTGCTTTATCAAGTTGAGGAAAGGCCCTCTATTCCTACTTTGCTGAGGTTTTATTAGTAAAGGATTTTAGATATTTGTTGCAAATTATCTGCATATATTCAAACGATCTGATGTTTTTCCTGCTTTATTTTGTGAATATGGTAAGTTACACTGATTTGTCAATGTTAGCGCAACCTTGTATTCCTAGAATAATCCCAAGAACATTGTAATGTATACACACATGCACACACACAAGTCTATGTGTGTGTTTGGATCAACTACCTATAACATTTGAAGAAACTTTGCATCTAAGTTATGAAAAGACATTTGCCTGTGGTATTATTTTCTTCTAATATTCTTGCCATCTTTTGTTCTGATAGTAATGCCAGCTTCCCAAAATAACTTAGGAAGTGTTGCATCCTCCTTATCTTCTGGAAGAGTTTTTAAACTCTGATCTGGTCCTATCTCTAGGTGAGATGTTTTGTAGAAGTCACAAATTTTACTTTCTTCCAGCCTTTGGATGCTGTGGCACAGTTTATTATATCATCCTTTTATATGTATATATATATATATATATATATATATATATATATATAGTGCCTTGTTGAAGTTTACCAGGTAAAAATGTTGTATACTATGATTACATTTGGGTTTATCTGTGGAATTGAACAGAATTGACTTCTCAGTATCAAATTTGGGTCCTATTTCTTCCAGCCTCAAGAGAATTGGCTGGAGAGTTCTCCATCTTATTTTCTGGCAACAGTGTTAAAATTGCACTTTACATGTAGCCTGAAGTTTCCTAAACTTACAGAAAGATGATTTGCAAAGCAGTCTATGTTGAGGGTTTTGTGTGTCAAGTTTAAACTTAAGTTAGAAATCTAAGATTGTTGAAGTTTATGATTTCTTCAGGTTTTCTACCCATTTATGGATGATGATGAATGTATCATCTGAGAGGTTGAAATTAAAGGAAAAGATAAACAGGTGACATTAAAGCTGAGTTCAAGCGTTTCACCCCAACAGCAAATATCAAAAATACAGATTCCTTTCATATGGAAAAAGATAAGACATAAAGAAAATGTTAAAGTAAAAACAGTAAATTCACTTCTGCTACTTTATGAGACCTCAAACACAAAAGGAGCAATCTCTAAAGAATATCATTAGTGTGGAGGAGCTATTTGATATATATCAAGTGTATCCTCTATATGAACTGTATACAGTTTAGTTTCCTTTCAAATGTTAATGGAGAAGGAAATATGACAATTTGTTTACCCAGTAGAAAACTCAAATTCCAAAAATAGGAAAAAATACACATAAAATTATTTGAGCACAATGTAATGATCTTTTTATAATGAACAATAGAACGTCTGTTTTTAAAATAGCTCATGATATTGAGAAAAACAGTTCACCTAAAATAAAATTTCAGTTTATCTGGAAAATTACAATATTGAAAATATTTAAGAAGCACTAGAAAACAGCCAAATCACTGTTTACATAAAATAATTGAGTCTACTACAATTTGTTAATAAATAAATATTAGTTTTAAATGTACTTCTCTTAAGGTTGAAATTCACAAAGATAGAAAAATTCCAAGAAAAGGAGAAGGAAAAGATTTAAAAAGAAAAAAATATTATTTTTTTTAAAGAAACACAAAAATAGAGTTATTTTAAATATCAAATATTTAGTGTTTGGGATGGAAAAAATACAAGAAAATCACATATTAAATGACAAATGACAGACGAAAATTTTCCCCACTTTCTTCAATTTAAGTCTGAAGTTGGCAATAAGGAGTTCATGATCTGAGCCACAGTCAGCTCCTGGTAATATAAAAATTACCTATATATGAATAAAGATATGACAAATAAAGGAAAAGTTGATGGATTTTATCTGAAACTTACAAGCAAAACCAATTATTAATAAGAAAATAATAATGTATGAAATCAGATTTAATACAGCATTAACAGAAAAAAAAAATCTCACTTGAATAGATATCTCTTCTTTGAGTGTAAGTACTAGAGGAAAGAAATGTAAATTCAAATAAGTAAGTAAAACCTCAGCCTCAATTATCCTATTGATTTAATATAAAAATGAAGACAATCAAGGAAAATGTAAATTGAGTTTTCTATGAGAGAGTCAATGCCTAGGCAGGTTGATAAGAAGTCCGGGGGTCCCCAGAGAGAGAGGGGGGTCTGGAATTCTCAAGGAAGAGGAAAGGACAATTTTTTTTCCTCTACATTCCTTAGTCTTAGTCACATAAAACGTTTTTATCTTTAAGCATGGAACTGATGATTACACAAAAAATAACTCAGTTTAAACTCTGTGCTAAGGATTATATAACAGCAAAGTATCCTGCCTGAGGACAGTTTCTCCTTCCTGAAAACATTCTGACTAATCCTGTTATCTTAAAATGTAAATTATGGGCGTGGGTCTAGTAAGATTTTTACAACCTCCAGACATTCAAGAAACTGCACTGGTCATAACAAACACCCTCTTCCAACATACAAGAGAAGACTCTATACATGGACATCACCAGATGGTCAACACCAAAATCAGATTGATTATATTCTTTGCAGTCAAAGATGGAGAAGCTCTATACAGTCAGCAAAAACAAGAACAGGAGCTGACTGTGGCTCAGACCATGAACTCCTTATTGCCAAATTTAGACTTAAATTGAAGAAAGTAGGAGAAACCACTAGACCATTCAGGTATGACCTAAATCAAATCCCTTATGATTATACAATGAAAGTGAGAAATAGATTTAAGGGCCTAGATCTGATAGATAGAGTGCCAGATGAACTATGGAATGAGGTTCGTGACATTGTACAGGAGACAGGGATCAATACCATCCCCATGGAAAAGAAATGCAAAAAAGCAAAATGGCTGTCTGGGGAGACCTTACAAATAGCTGTGAAAAGAAGAGAAGTGAAAAGCAAAGGAGAAAAGGAAAGATATAAGCATCTGAATGCAGAGTTCCAAAGAATAGCAAGAAGAGATAAGAAAGCCTTCCTCAGTGATCAATGCAAAGAAGTAGAGGAAAACAACAGAATGGGGAAGACTAGAGATCTCTTCAAGAAAATTAGAGATACCAAGGGAATATTTCATGCAAAGATGGGCTCGATAAAGGACAGAAATGGTATGGACCTGACAGAAGCAGAAAATATCAAGAAGAGGTGGCAAGAATACACAGAAGAACTGTACAAAAAAGATCTTCATGACCCAGATAATCACAATGCTGTGATCACTGACCTAGAGCCAGACATCCTGGAATGTGAAGTCAAGTGGACCTTAGAAAGCATCACTACAAAGCTAGTGGAGGTGATGGAATTCCAGTTGACTTATTCCAAAACCTGAAAGATGATGCTGTGAAAGTGCTGCACTCATTATGCCAGCAAATCTGGAAAATTCAGCAGTGGCCACAGGACTGGAAAAGGTCAGTTTTCATTCCAATCCCAAAGAAAGGCAATGTCAAAGGACGCTCAAACTACCACACAATTGCACTCATCTCACACGCTAGGAAAGTAATGCTCAAAATTCTCCAAGCCAGACTTCAGCAATATGTGAACCATCAACTTCCTGATGTTCAAGCTGGCTTTAGAAAAGGCAGAGGAACCAGAGATCAAATTGCCAACATCCACTGGATCATGGAAAAAGCAAGAGAGTTCCAGAAAAACATCTATTTCTGCTTTATTGACTATGCCAAAAACCTTTGACTGTGTGGATTACAATAAACTGTGGAAAATTCTTCAAGAGATGGGAATACCAGACCACCTTATCTGCCTCTTGAGAAATCTGTATGCAGGTCAAGAAGCAACAGTTAGAACTGGACATGGAGCAACAGACTGGTTCCAAATAGGAAAAGGAGTACGTCAAGGCTGTATATCGTCACCCTGTTTATTTAACTTATGTACAGAGTACATCACGAGAAACGCTGGACTGGAAGAAACACAAGCTGGAGTCAAGATTGCCAGGGGAAATATCAATAACCTCAGATATGCAGATGACACCACCCTTATGGCAGAAAGTGAAGAGGAACTAAAGAGCCTCTTGATGAAAGTGAAAGTGGAGAGTGAAAAAGTTGCCCTAAAGCTCAACACTCAGAAAACGAAGATCATGGCATCCGGTCCCATCAGTTCATGGGAAATAGATGGGGAAACAGTGGAAACAGTGTCAGACTTTATTTTTCTGGGCTCCAAAATCACTGCAGATGGTGACTGCAGCCATGAAATTAAAAGATGCTTACTCCTTGGAAGGAAAGTTATGACCAACCTAGATAGCATATTCAAAAGCAGAGACATTACTTTGTCAACAAAGGTCCATCTAGTCAAGGCTATGGTTTTTCCTGTGGTCATGTATGGATGTGAGAGTTGGACTGTGAAGAAGGCTGAGCGCCGAAGAATTGATGCTTTTGAACTGTGGTGTTGGAGAAGACTCTTGAGAGTCCCTTGGACTGCAAGGAGATCCATCCAGTCCATTCTAAAGATCAGTCCTGGGTGTTCATTGGAAGGACTGATGCTGAAACTCCAATACTTTGACCACTTCATGCAAAGAGTTGACTCATTGGAAAAGACCCTGATGCTGGGAGGGATTAGGGGCAGGAGGAGGAGTGGACGACAGAGGATGCGATGGTTGGATGGCATCACTGACTCGATGGATGTGAGTCTGAGTGAACTCCGGGAGTTGGTGATGGACAGAGAGGCCTGGCATGCTTCGATTCATGGGGTCGCAAAGAGTCGGACACAACTGAGTGACTGATCTGATCTGATCTGACATTCTTTTGATTCATTGTAATAACTAATTAAAAAGTATATAACTCCCTTGCTAACACTAGTGATGGGGTTACTCTCCATCCCCCTTCTGATGTCTGTGTCAGAAGCTTTCTCTATCTCTTTTATACTTTAATAAAACTTTATTACACAAAAGCTCTGAGTGATCAAGTCTCATCTCTGGCCCCAATTGAATTCTCCTCTGGAGGCCAAGAATCCTGGAGTCTTTCGTGGTTCAGCAACAGCCCTTTACTATGAAACATGAATATGACGATGGACATTGCAAGGAGATGCTGATGAAAGGTCAGATACATCATAAGATGAATTTCTCAAGGTCTGCACCACTTTCCTTTTCTTCAGCATTAATGTTTCCTTTCTTACTGTGTTTTCTAGGGTCTTTCTTGGATCTTCTTCCTCTCTTCTTCCCTGGCAATCCCATCTGTCCTCAAGGCTAGTGGCAGTCTCTCCTCTGCTTTCTTCACAATCTGCTTCTGTTTCTTGTCATCTCTATAATTTTCCTTATTCCTAAAGAGAGGTTGCAAGAGAACCATGTCTGTTTCTGGGCTCATCTATGATAGATATGGACATTCTTGGGCTTTTTTAGGACTAGTATGCAGACCCCCATCCACCCTTATACTGGCCAAAGGATTTATCAGAACTACTTGGTGCAACTGTTGTTAAGGTATTTGTAAAATACAAAGACATACAAGTTCTCCTTCACTGCTGCAACCTGTAGTCCTTGCAGTCTCTTGATGTCCAAGGTGGTCTCCTGTTGGCTGTTCCTGAACTCACTGTCAGCCTGGGAAATTATTCTTGTCACTCACCTCTGGAACATGCAGTTCCAAATACAATGCAGATACAAGCCTTACAGGGTAGCTAGAGCTGAAGCCAGTTTTCTGCTTGACCTATTTCAGTCTCACTGTTTCCTCTGTGAAGTCGAGGCATATTTCTTGAGCTTTCTTTTTAAAATTAAAATATGTAGTTTGAGTAAAATGAGGGACAAACACTGAAATCCATGGTGAATGTGTCAGCCTATTGTAATATTCTATCATTTTCTGTCCTGGATAAATGTGCCATCACAATCAGCTACAGGGTTTCTAAAACTCAGATTTCTGGACTTCAACCCACATAGGTCTTAGGTGGGAGTGGAGAATTTTCATTTCTAAGAGGTTCCTAGTTGATGTTGATAATGCTGGTACAGGTATTATACATTGAGAAAAGGGTTTAGGGACATTACAAAGCTGGTGTGAGACAAGGAGACAAATCTGAAGATTATTATCTAAACCCAGGCCATTTTTCAAATTGGTAAATTTTTAAATCTTTACTTCTTGGTATTTTGAAAATCCATCCACTAACCATACTTAAGCAAGATGTCATCTTTTGAATAACCTCCTCTAATAGATTAGCAATGATGGTTTAAGATTCCTAATCCTTTCTCCATTAATTCAGGTATGAGATTCTAGTCACAATGATCCATTTAAAGCATAAATCTGGTCAGCTCACCAGAACTATTCATATATATATATATATATATATATATATATATATATAAATCTATTGTAAGAATTGACTCAGTGTCTTGATAGATGGGAAAGTCCCAGAAACTACCATCTCCGAACTGGAAAGCCATAAAAGTCAGCAGTATACTTGATTCCAATTCCAAATGCTTGAGAACCAGGAGTTCTGAAGTCCAGAGGCAGGAAAATATGGATGTACCAGCGAGGGAGAATGGATTAATCCTTCCTTCACTTTTTCCCAGTTGGGCCCTGACCAAATAGCAAAACACCCACTCACATTCATGAAAGTGGATTTATTTACTTAGTCTATAGAATCAAGTGCTAGTCTTTTCCAGAAACACCCTCAAGAACACACCTGAAACTGTATACCTCTATTGGAACTCGAACCCATGGTCTTTTAATTAGAATCACTCACCCGGGGTCTGTACTTACTGAGGCTCAGATTCTTCATGTCTTAGTGTAGAAGGAACTCAGGAAGAGGAACTCAGCAAGAGGCAAAGTGATAGGCAATAAATAGATTTATTAATATAGGATGCTTATAAGCAATGCAAGGAAGCAGGCAAGGGAGTTCTGCCCCAAGGATTAAGTGGGCCACAATTTTATAATCAAAGGAAAGTGGGGAAGGAGGAAAAAACCCTTTTCTCTGAGTAGACCTCAGACTTACATTACTAGCTCCTCCTCATGTAGGGCAGGAGCGTGTCAGACCCTATGAGGTCAAACTAGGATTATCATAGAGCTTATTCAAATCAGTAGAGAAGTGGTGAAATTTTTCTTTCACCATATGGCCTTATTGTAAAACTGTTCCTTTTTAAAAATCAAAGATTTTTATTCTGTCTGTCTTGGAAATGAAACTAAAAATTTTGGTAATTAAGAAAATATTGATTCTACAGTTTTTACCTGGATTACTAAAGAGTAAGGCAGAACAAAATATTTCAACAAAAACTGAGAGTGAAAAATAATAAACAACCCAGACTTAAAATGGAAGAGAGATATGATTAAAAGGGGAGCAGAGAGAAGGTATGGAGGAATTGATATTGAAACAGAGCAAGACTTTACGGTCTTTCACCATCTCTCCTCCCCTCCCCGCTCATGTCCTCAGCTTGCCTTTTGCCTGTGGAAAAATTTTAGTCAAAAATAAGTTTACACAGAGAAAAACGAGAAAATGCAGGAATAAAGGAAAAGAGTCCAACAAGAATAAGTAATTTAGTTTAGTCATTAAGCAAAGTTAAAGTCTTTTAATTCCTCCTCAAGAGCTATAAATAAATTCTGAACACACCCTCTGAGCTAGATACTGAAACTTTCAACATGTGAAAGAAGTTAACTACTTGATGGCCAGACTATAGCCAAGACATAATCTGACATAATTCTGGGAATTTGCCTCAAGGAAATGGGAACAAACCAACCCTGAAGATTAAGACTAACTCTACTTAAAACCATCACTTCATGGCAAATAGATGGGGAAACAGTGGAAACAGTGTCAGACTTTATTTTTCTGGGCTCCAAAATCACTGCAGATGGTGACTGCAGCCATGAAATTAAAAGACGCTTACTCCTTGGAAGGAAAGTTATGACCAACCTAGATAGCATGTTCAAAAGCAGAGACATTACTTTGTCAACAAAGGTCCACCTAGTCAAGGTTATGGTTTTTCCTGTGGTCATGTATGGATGTGAGAGTTGGACTGTGAAGAAAGCTGAGCACCGAAGAATTGATGCTTTTGAACTGTGGTGTTGGAGAAGACTCTTGAGAGTCCCTTGGACTGCAAGGAGATCCATCCAGTCCATTCTAAAGATCAGTCCTGGGTGTTCATTGGAAGGACTGATGCTAAAGCTGAAACTCCAATACTTTGGCCACCTGATGCAAAGAGCTGACTCATTGGAAAAGACCCTGATGCTGGGAAAGATTAAGGGTAGGAGGAGAAGGGGACGACGGAGGATGAGATGGTTGGATGGCATCACCGACACAATGGACATGGGTTTGGGTGGACTCTGGGAGTTGGTGATGGACAGGGAGGCCTAGCATGCTGCGGTTCGTGGGGCTGCAAAGAGTCAGACATGACTGAGAGACTGAACTGAACTGAACTACTTAAAACAATCAAGATGAGACTGGTAACACTACTGCATGACCAATTTCAAGATGACTGTCAGAGCTGACTGTGCTGTTTCTGCACGTAGCCCCCTCCCTCTGTCAATAAAAACTAGTAGTCCCTGGTTGTGAGGGTGGAAGTTGACCTTTGGATAGGAGTCCTCCCTCCCCTACCCCCATTTCTGGCATCCAAAATGAAGCAAATTTTCCTTTCTACCAACCTTGCCTCTTTAGTGGATTTTGAGTGGTAAATAGCTGGACCCCACTTTCAGTCACAATATTACAAGTGAAAATACACAAGCACACTTCATATTAGTGAAAGGCATCCACCTACATTTGCAGTAACTCAACATTAGCTAACACAAGTATATGCAGAAGAAACAATGAAAAGCTATCCTATGGTCTAAAAGCTAAAGTTAACCTAATGAATCTGTAGAGAATACAGAAGCCAAACATGCAAGAAAAAGCTTAATTTTTGACACTGATATTGAAACAAAATAAGATAAATACTAACAGAACACTATTTTTAAAGAGTGATAATTATCATATCAAACCAGAATTCTGTATCAAGCTTCAATGTTCCCCCAAGTAAAGATGTCTTTAAAAACTTAAAGTGAAATATTTCATTTTTAACAGCTTTGAATTAGACAAAATACTAGAGTGAAATATTAAGCTCCAAGGAAAATAATCCCAGATTGAAAATTAGGAATGCAGAATGGAATGAGGAGGAAAGGAAGCAATGATTAGGAAATATATATAATTTAATTTTGTTTTATAAAGAACTAGTTATATCTCTGGTAAAGAGTCAGACATGACTTATTGACTAAACGGCAGTGACAGATAACATCCCATGGAAATTAAAATATAGACAGAATTAAAATGCAGAAATGATAAAACACTCAGGAAAGTGTAATGGAATTGAAAGTGTTCTAAGGTTTCAGACTTTGGGAAAGGTGGTGAAAGTATTAGACTTTAAGTATATTAGACTATTAAGTGAAAGATTCATAATTCAATCATCAATGTAATTACACCCAGATTTGTATATGATTTGGATTAACAAATTGATTAGGGAATCTTGGAATAATAAAAGTGGAGTAAAAAGAGTAAAGAGACTATTTATGTCAAAGGGTAAGGAAAAAGCAATACAGTTGTTGTCATTTCAAATATGAGTAATTAGGTGAAATGTAAATGCACAAAACACTAATTTTGTTGTAGTGGCTGTTTGATATAGATATTATAGTCTTGTCAATAAGTTTTTTTATATTTTTTATTGAAAAACTTTAAACAGTGTCTATTTTTTCCTATGAAAGCATAACTTATCTGAAGTTTTATATCAGGAAACCTCCATTCTTATTTTTGCAGAATGTATTCCATAGTGGGAGAAAAAGGAAACATAAAATATTGACTAAAATGTTGGCATAAACTCTAAGTAACACTCCCCACGTACAAACATATCACACTTTTTCATCTAGGACATTATGCAAATATAAGTAGCCCCAGATTTTTTTCTTTTAAAATCTCTTCAATCTCATTAATCTAAAATAGGCTGTGTCTCTGGGTTATCCACCGATTGGATTATCCACTGTTAGTCTATAAAAGGGTAATCAAAGGCAGAAGTCACTACTATCTGCAGCAAGGTACTGGTTGCCTTCATCTCAGGTGTGGGTCACAGGACAGCTCTTGGAACTGGGAGAACCAGCATTCGTAAGTCAGACTGTTCTGGTAAGTGTGGCACTTTTATTGATGGCAAGAATGTCCTTTTGTATCCTTTTTTCTTTGGTAAAATCTCTTCTTAAGTTAGCAGATTTTACTCTTAAAACAAGAAGTTACCTAAGTTATTTCCTTGGTGTTAGTATTAAGAAGGTGGAGAAAACAATGACACCCCACTCCAGTACGCTTGCCTGGAAAATCCCATGGATGGAGGAGCCTGGTAGGCTGCAGTCCATGGGGTCGCTAAGAGTCGGACACGACTGAGCGACTTCACTTTCACTTTTCACTTTCATGCATTGGAGGAGGAAATGGCAACCCACTCCAGTGTTCTTACCTAGAGAATCCCAGGGACGGTGGGGCCTGGTGGGCTGCCGTCTATGGGGTCGCACAGAGTCCGACAGGACTGAAGCGACTTAGCAGTAGCAGCAGCAGTATTAAGAAGGTGGAGAAAACAATGGCAACCCACTCCAGTATTCTTGCCTGGAAAATCCCATGGACGGAGGAGCCTGGTGGGCTGCAGTCCATGGGGTCGCTAAGAGTCGGACACGACTGAGCAACTTCACTTTCATGCATTGGAGAAGGAAATGGCAACCCACTCCAGTATTCTTGCCTGGAGAATACCAGGGATGGGGGAGCCTGGTGGGCTGCTGTCTATGGGATCGCACAGAATCAGACACGATTGAAGCGACTTAGCAGGAGCAGCAGTATTAAGAAATAGTTTTATATACCTTTGTATATGAAACTTTCTTAGGATAATAGTCCAGATTTTAGTTATTTTAATTTTTATTTATTTATGATTCATGGTTTTACATACCTTTGTGTATGAAACTTTCTTGGGAATAACAGTCCAGATTTTCTAGAGTGTGGGCTCAGTTGCTCCATGGCATGAGCAATCTTCCCAGGCTATGGATTGAACCTGTGTCGCCTGCATTGGCAGGAGTATTCATAACCCCTGGACCACCAGGCAAGCCCCAACATTTTAGTTTTTAAAATCAATGTCCCTGGAAAGCAAAGTAGTGTTTATCCCTGTGTTGCAGAAATTGTTCTATCTTAAAATTCCTTAGTTACTATGTGTGGTTTTTTTTTCCCCCATTTTTCCTGTCTTCCCTTTATTTTTTGGTATCTTAGTTCCCCAACCAGGGATTGAATCCAGGCCACAGCAGTAAAAGTGATGAGTCCTAAACACTGGGCCCCCAGGGAACTCTACCCCCATCCTTTTCTTTCTTTGCTCAGCTCTCAGGAGTCAGACTTCCCATAATCTCATCATCTGAAATTGTAGTTAATTCTCCTTCCCTTTTGCCTTTCTTACTGCTCTTGCTCTTTCTCCTATCTCTGCATTGGCCTTACTGTTTGTCAGAATCCTTATTCATACCTAACACTAGAGTAGGCATTCTTAAGTCTATTAACAGTTTTATCTCATCAGGATTAAGATAAATTAGGGCAGTAACTTTGTTAAGTAGAATTATGAATCCTGGGTTTTAGTCCACACCTTGGCATATATTAGGCGCTCTGTAAATGAGAGGGTCAAGTAACTTTCCCTCCAGACTCAAACATCTTTAAGAAGTACTGTTAATAATTATGGCAGAACAGCAGGAATGGAATTTGATTTTTTTCTCCCCTTAAAAATACCAATGTGGACAGAAATTTAAAAGAAAGGGTGCACTGATTAACTTTACATCTTAAATGGGTTATTGTGGCTAGAGTCTTAAAATGGATTACACAGAGAAAAATGATTTGAAAAGAAATGATTGCAGTCCACCACAAGAGATTATCAGGGCTTATCTATGGTGATTTTATTTGAAAAATGTAGAAAAAAAATTTCTTTTTTGGTGTGAATAGTTTTCTCTCAAAATTCTGAGCATTTCCTAAGAACTAAACATATTTATGTTGCTATATGTCAGTGTTAAACATTAAAGACTAGATCAATATTGTCTTCATTAGATATCCAATTTAGTGAGAAAAACTATGAAATAAAAGATACTAATATATGTACAATCTAAAATAGGAAAAAATAACAGAAAATGTAATATTAATTTGGATTCCTGAATCAGGAAGAGTCACTCATGTAAATGAGGTTTTGCAGGAAAATTGAAAGGTGCTCAAGAATTTCAAAGGGTGGCACCAGGTCGTTGAGAAGGTGCTCTTAGAGTGTTGTTCCTGGAGCAGTGGATGTTCTCCCCCTCAGATCCGAGGTGAGTTAGGTTCTAGTTTCTTGTTACCTCAGCATTGTGAACAGTCAGGTTGCTGAGCTTTCCCAGAGATCTCCCTCATCTCCCTCATCTCCCTCACCTTCCCTCACCAGGAAAATGGCTGAAGTGATGGAGTCTGAGATTGAGCAAGGTTTCCAAACTGTTAGATCTTGGAGGAAAAAGAAGGAACAAGAACAATTCCGTAAACTCTTTATTGGTGGCCTGAGCTCTGAAACCACAGAAGAAAGTCTGAGGAACTACTACAAGCAGTGGGGAAAGCTTATAAGCTGTGAGATCATAAGGGACCATGCAAGCAAAAGATCAAGAGGGTTTGGTTTTGTCACCTTTTCATCCATGGCTGAAGTGGATGCTGCCATGGCTGCCAGACCTCACTCTATTGATGGGAAAACAATTGCCCCCAAACGTGCTGTCCCAAGAGAGGAATCTGGACAGCGAGGGGTTTTCCTAACTGTGAAGAAGCTGTTTGTTGGTGGAATTGAAGATACCGAGGAACATCATCTTAGAGATTACTTTGAGAAATATGGAAAAATCGATGCCATTGAGATAATTACTGATAGAGAGTCTGGAAGAAAAAGAGGCTTTGGATTCGTGACTTTTGATGACCATGATCCCGTGGATAAGATTGTGTTGCAGAAAAACCATATCATCAATGGCCATCAGGCAGAAGTAAGAAAGGCCTTTTCTCGACCTAAAATGCAACAAGTCCAGCATTCTAGAAGTAGAAGGGGAGACAACGCTGGTTTTGGAGATTCTCCTGGTGATGATGGAAATGTTGGACCAGGGTCAAGACGAGGAAGTAGCTTTGGAGGACGATCTGATGGATTGAGAAGCGGTCAGTGGACTTGGTCATGGTTATAATAGGTGTGGAGAATGACCAGGAAGTGGCAATTTGGGAGTTAGCCCTGGTTATGAAGGAGGAAAAGGAGCTTATGGTGGTGGACAACTTGGATATGGATTGACAAGAGGATCTTTAGCTTCCTGTTTTACATGGACTTGACTGTATAAAGAGAGGATAAGAGCCCAGAGATAACAGGGCAACTTTAGGTTATCCAAATAATTAATGACTTTAAGGAAACTCTCTCAGTCATGCCATGACTGTGGCAGTGATGTAGCAGAAGACACCAGAACAGATGCAGAGTCATTTGTGAATGGATTGGTTTACTATATTATGGAGGAAAGAATGAAAAAAATTGCTTTTGAGACAGTTTCCCAACTTTGTTTCTTTCAAGTAAGAGGACAGAAGCATCCCTTCTTTGATAACATTAGTTTTTTAAGTGTCCAGTGACATGTTAACCTGTTTTCAAGATTTTTCTCACTAAGTTTTGAAAAACTGTTTTCTAGGATCATGGTATAATAAGACATTTAAAAAACTGAAATGTTTGTTGTATTAAGAAGTTGTTGTACATTTATGATTTAATAAAGACTTCTAAAGGAAAACAGCTATTAGTTCTCTTTCAGTCATGTTTTTGCATTTTTATTCTTTCTTTTAAATAAATACTTCTTCATTTTATGAGATCATTGACATACAGCACCATATGTTTAAATATGCAGTACAATGATGATTTATATGTATTGCAAACTGATTACTATAGAACTTTATAGCATTTATCTCACACTGTAACATTTTTCTTATGATAATCCTTAACTTTCAGTGTTAAGTGTGGCCCTCATGTACATTACTTCTTTTATGTTTATCTTAAAACTGAATGTTTGTATTTTTTTTATAATTTAAGTATGATTACTCTTGCATGGAAAATCCCATGGACAGAGGAGCCTCGTAGGTTGCAGTCCCTGGGGTTGCTGTGAGTCGGACACGACTGAGCAGCTTCGCTTTCACTTTTCACTTTCATGCATTGGAGAAGGAAATGGCAACCCACTCCAGTGTTCTTGCCTGGAGAATCCCAGGGACGGGGGAGCCTGGTGGGCTGTCGTCTATGGGGTCACACAGAGTCGGACATGACTGAAGCGACTCAGCAGCAGGAGCAGCAGCATGATTGCTTTACAGAATTTTTTACAGAAATTAACAGAATTTTCTGTCAAACATCAACATGAATCAGCCATAGGTATACATGTGTTCCCTGCCACTTGAACCTCCCTCCCATCTCCCCCCACATCCCACTCCTCTAGGTTGATACAGAGCCCCTGTTTGAGTTCCCTGAGTCATACAGAAAATTCCCATTGCTTATCTAATTTACATATGGTAATGTATGTTTCCATGTTACTCTCTCCATACATCCCACCCTTTCCTCCCCCAACCCAAAGTCTAAATCACTTATTGTATTAAGTTTATGCAGAGAAATGATTTTTGCAAGAAACTACAAAAACAAAAGCTACTGATGTCCTGCATGGCAATTATTTAGTTGAAAAAATCTTAAACATTTATTTCTCCTTTGGTGGATGCCATCTATTCCCCCAGGTAACAAGACATTAGATATTTCATGCCCAGTAAATGAGTGAATGAAGATAAATGTGTATATGGAACAATTGGGTTAAACTAAACATAAAGCTACATCCCTATAACATAGCATAGTGATCCCTCTATTACTTTGTTTACTCAGAAAAGTAGTAAAATTCTCCTTTCTATAATTTATCAGCCTTGATCGACAATTGCTTTGCCTGAAAATTTCAATTTTACATTTTGAATTGCTGTAGTCCTAAAATTATTTAAGTTAACAAGATAGTCCAGTTCTAGATTATGGAAAAGTCAGGAGCTTCGTGACTGATTGAGGTCTGGTCAGTCTCAAATTTTCTGCACAGTTTAGAGAAACTTGCAGAGAAAAAAAAACACACACAGTAACTGAGACACAGGAAGTGTGAAGCAAAACATAATGTAATGTACCTAGGTCAAAAAAATCTTGGATTTCAGGAAATCTAAAATTAGAATTACATAAGAAACAGCAACAGTAATTACACATCTTTGCTCCTTTTTCCCCTTGCAGTTCTATAAAGCTCTGGAGATATATGTTAACACGCCGCATTTCAGGAAAAAGACACAACAGTTTGAGCACTTACCTTTTGTTCCACATTCTCTCCTCCATCAGAGAGTGAATGTAAGCCACACCAGCTGAATGAACCTGGCCTGGGCATCAGGTATAAATCCAAATGGCCGGGGGAGAGTTACATCATTGGTTTTTTCACTTTAGAGAATTGAGGTAAATGTGTCTTCTTAGGACCGCTGCAGTGTTGAGCAAGCATATAAACTAAACTGTCCTGGGGAAAGTTAGGAGGAAGTTTCAGTTTTCTTATTTATTCATGTTATCCACACTTGGCATCAGTTCTACTCTGAAATTTTACTTTATTAAAGACTATCTCAGAATCCACTATCTTGATTTCTGTTTTTCCATTAGGTTTTGCAAGTTATATTGTAACTTTCCACTCATGGTACAGATGGAAATTCCCAGGTGGTGCACTGGTAAAGAATCTGCCTGCCAATGCAGGAGACACAAGAGACTTGGGTTTGATCCCTGGGTTGGGAAGATCCCTTGAAGTAGAAAATGGCAACCCATTCCAGTATTCTTGCCTGAGGAAGAAATTCCATGGACAGAGGAGCATGTTGGGCTACAGTCCATGGGGTTGCAAAGAGTTGTACACGACTCAGTGACTGAGCACAAACCATTTAGGTGTTGGAGCTATCAAAAAACAAACATATTTACTTTTTCATAAAAATATTGTACATTTTGAAAGTTTAAAATTATATTTTCAGTTTATATATTTTCCTATATATTTATTTAGAACATTCTCTCTCTCCTTATAAAAACAAATTAAATTTAAGAAAGGCACAACATAAACATCTAGTCAGAACTTGACCCAGAACTGATCTAAAATGTCTCTGAGATTAAAAATGCATAAGAGAAAATAGCTTGGTATTATTAAAGTGGGGTTATCAGTTTCATAGGTTAAAAATAATGTGTTTGGTCATAATCAGCTCAAACACAGATTGTGATCTGGTCAGTTTCAAGGACAGTGTTCAAAATCATCTATTGTCCCCTTGTGATCCTAGGCTGTGATGGCCCACAAGTGCAGCTGAGAGGAGCTACCCGAAGTCCGAGGTCAGGTGCAGCAGCCAAGAGGAGCTACCCCATGCCCGAGGTCAGGGGCGGCGGCCGAGAGGAGCAACCCTACATCCAAGGAGTGGTGGCTGCACGGGTGCAGGAGGGCCTAGAGGAGCTACTCCACGTTCAAGGTCAGGAGGGGTGGCCGTGAGGAGATACCCCTCATCCAGGGTAAGGAGCAGCAGCTGCACTTTGCTGGAGCAGCTGTGAAGAGATACTCCACGTCCAAGGTAAGAGAAACCCAACTAAGAAGGTAGGTGTTGCAAGAGGGCTTCCGAGGGCAGACACACTGAAACCATAATCACAGAAAGATAGTCAATCTAATCACACTAGGACCGCAGCCTTGTCTAACTCAGTGAAACTAAGCCATGCCCGTGGGGCCAGCCAAGACAGGCAGGTCATGGAGGAGAGGTCTGACAGAATGTGGTCCACTGGAGAAGGGAATGGCAAACCACTTCAGTATTCTTGCTTTGAGAACCCCATGAACAATATGAAAAGGCAAAATGATAGGATACTGAAAGAGGAACTCCCCAGGTCAGTAGGTGCCCAATATGCTACTGGAGATCAGTGGAGAAATAACTCCAGAAAGAATGAAGGGATGGAGCCAAAGCAAAAACAATACCCAGTTGTGGATGGGACTGGTGATAGAAGCAAGGTAAGATGCTGTAAAGAGCAATATTGCATAGGAACCTGGAATGTCAGGTCCATGAATCAAGGCAAATTGGAAGTGGTCAAACAAGAGATGGCAAGAGTGAATGTCGACATTCTAGAAATCAGCGAACTCAAATGGACTGGAATGGATGAATTTAACTCAGACGACCATTATATCTACTACTGCGGGCAGGAATCCCTCAGAAGAAATGGAGTAGCCATCATGGTCAACAAAAAAGTCTGAAATGCAGTACTTGGATGCAATCTCAGAAATGACAGAATGATCTCTGTTTGTTTCCAAGGCAAACCATTCAATATCACAGTAATCCAAGTCTATGCCCCAACCAGTAACACTGAAGAAGTGGAAGTTGAATGGTTCTATGAAGACATACAAGACCTTTTAAAACTAACACCCCAAAAAGATGTCCTTTTCATTATAGGGGACTGGAATGCAAAAGTATGAAGTCAAGAAACACCTGGGGTAACAGGCAAATTTGGCCTTGGAATATGGAATGAAGACTAATAGAGTTTTGCCAAGTGAACGCACTGGTCATAGTAAACACCCTCTTCCAACAACACAAGAGAAGACTCTACACATGGACATCACCAGATGGTCAACACTGAAGTCAGATTGATTATATTCTTTGCAGCCAAAGATGGAGAAGCTCTATTCAGTCAGCAAAAACAAGACCAGGAGCTGACTGTGGCTCAGATCATGAACTCCTTATTGCCAAATTCAGACTGAAATTGAAGAAACTAGGGAAAACCACTAGACCATTCCAGTATGACCTAAATCAAATCTCTTATGATTATACAGTGGAAGTGAGAAATAGATTTAAGGGACTAGATCTGATAGATAGAGTGCCTGATGAACTATGGACTGAGGTTCGTGACATTGTACAGGAGACAGGGATCAATACCATCCCCATGGAAAAGAAATGCAAAAAAGCAAAAAGACTGTCTGGGGAGGCCTTACATATAGCTGTGAAAAGAAGAGAAGCAAAAAGCAAAGGAGAAAAGGAAAGATATAAGCATCTGAATGCAGAGTTCCAAAGAATAGCAAGAAGAGATAAGAAAGCCTTCTTCAGCGACCAGTGCAAAGAAGTAGAGGAAAACAACAGAATGGGAAAGACTAGAATTCTCTTCAAGAAAATTAGAGTTACCAAGGGAAGATTTCATGCAAAGATGGGCTCGATAAAGGACAGAAATGGTATGGACCTAACAGAAGCAGAAGATATTAAGAAGGGGTGGGAAGAATACACAGAAGAACTGTACAAAAAAGATGTTCACGACCCAGATAATCATGATGGTGTGATCACTCACCTAGAGTCAGACATCCTAGAATGTGAAGTCAAGTGGACCTTAGAAAGCATCATTACTAACAAAGCCACTGGAGGTGATGGAATTCCAGTTGAGCTATTTCAAATCCTGAAAGATGATGCTGTGAAAGTGCTGCACTCAATATGCCAGCAAATTGGGAAAACTCAGCAGTGGCCACAGGACTAGAAAAGGTCAGTTTTCATTCTAATCCGAAAGAAAGGCAAAGCCAAAGAATGCTTAAACCACTGCACAATTGCACTCATGTCACACTCTAGTAAAGTAATGCTCAAAATCCTCCAAGCCAGGCTTCAGCAATACATGAACAATGAACTTCCAGATGTTCAAGCTGGTTTTAGGAAAGGCAGAGGAACCAGAGATCAAATTGCCAACATCCACTGGGTCATCAAAAAAGCAAGAGAGTTCCAGAAAAACATCTATTTCTGCTTTATTGACTATGCCAAAGCCTTTGACTGTGTGGATCACAATAAACTGTGGAAAATTATGAAACACACCATATTAACAAATTGAAAAATAAAAACCATATGATTATCTCAATAGATGCAGAGAAAGCCTTTGACAAAATTCAACACCCATTTATGATAAAAACTCTCCAGAAAGCAGGAATAGAAGGAACATACCTCAACATAATAAAAGCTATATATGACAAACCCACAGCAAACATTATCCTCAATGGTGAAAAATTGAAAGCATTTCCTCTAAAGACAGGAACAAAACAAGGGTGCCCACTTTCACCATTACTATTCAACATAGTTTTGGAAGTTTTGGCCACAGCAATCAGAGCAGAAAAAGAAATAAAAGGAATCCAAATTGGAAAAGAAGAAGTAAAACTCTCACTATTTGCAGATGACATGATCCTCTACATAGAAAACCCTAAAGACTCCACCAGAAAATTACTAGAACTAATCAGTGATTATAGTAAAGTTGCAGGATATAAAATCAACACACAGAAATCCTTTGCATTCCTATACACTAATAATGAAAAAACAGAAAGAGAAATTAAGGAAACAATTCCATTCACCATTGCAATGGAAAGAATAAAATACTTAGGAATATATCTACCTAAAGAAACTAAAGACCTATATATAGAAAACTATAAAACACTGGTGAAAGAAATCAAAGAGGACACTAATAGATGGAGAAATATACCATGTTCATGGATTGGAAGAATCAATATAGTGAAAATGAGTATACTACCCAAAGCAATTTATAGATTCAATGCAATCCCTATCAAGCTACCAACAGTATTCTTCACAGAGCTAGAACAAATAATTTCACAATTTGTATGGAAATACAAAAAACCTCGAATAGCCAAAGCGATCTTGAGAAATAAGAATGGAACTGGAGGAATCAACCTACCTGACTTCAGGCTCTACTACAAAGCCACAGTTATCAAGACAGTATGGTACTGGCACAAAGACAGAAATATAGATCAATGGAACAAAATAGAAAGCCCAGAGATAAATCCACGCACATATGGACACCTTATCTTTGACAAAGTAGGCAAGAATATACAATGGATTAAAGACAATCTCTTTAACAAGTGGTGCTGGGAAAACTGGTCAACCACTTGTAAAAGAATGAAACTAGAACACTTTCTAACACCATACACAAAAATAAACTCAAAATGGATTAAAGATCTAAACATAAGACCAGAAACTATAAAACTCCTAGAGGAGAACATAGGCAAAACACTCTCCAACATACATCACAGCAGGATCCTCTATGACCCACCTCCCAGAATATTGGAAATAAAAGCAAAAATAAACAAATGGGACCTAATTAAACTTAAAAGCTTCTGCACATCAAAGGAAACTATCAGCAAGGTGAAAAGACAGCCTTCAGAATGGGAGAAAATAATAGCAAATGAAGCAACTGACAAACAGCTAATCTCAAAAATATACAAGCAACTCCTACAGCTCAACTCCAGAAAAATAAATGACCCAATCAAAAAATGGGCCAAAGAACTAAATAGACATTTCTCCAAAGAAGACATACAGATGGCTAACAAACACATGAAAAGATGCTCAACATCACTCATTGTCAGAGAAATGCAAATCAAGACCACTATGAGGTACCATTTCACACCAGTCAGAATGGCTGCGATCCAAAAGTCTACAAATAATAAATGTTGGAGAGGGTGTGGAGAAAAGGGAACCCTCTTACACTGTTGGTGGGAATGCAAACTAGTACAGCCACTACGGAGAACAGTGTGGAGATTCCTTAAAAAACTGGAAATAGAACTGCCTGATGATCCAGCAATCCCATTGCTGGGCATACACACTGAGGAAACCAGAAGGGAAAGAGACACATGTACCCCAATGTTCATTGCAGCACTGTTTATAATAGCCAGGACATGGAAGCAACCTAGATGTCCATCAGCAGATGAATGGATAAGAAAGCAGTGGTACATATACACAATGGAGTATTACTCAGCCATTAAAAAGAATTCATTTGAATCAGTTCTAATGAGGTGGATGAAACTGGAGCCTATTATACAGAGTGAAGTAAGCCAGAAGGAAAAACACCAATACAGTATACTAATGCATATATATGGAATTTAGAAAGATGATAACAATAACCCTGTGTACGAGACAGCAGAGGAGACAGTGATGTATGGAACAGTCTTGTGGACTCTGTGGGAGAGGGAGAGGGTGGGAAGATTTGGGAGAATGGCATTGAAACATGTAAAATATCATGTATGAAACGAGATGCCAGTCCAGGTTCGATGCACAATGCTGGATGCTTGGGGCTGGTGCACTGGGACGACCCAGAGGGATGGTATGGGGAGGAAGGAGGGAGGAGGGTTCAGGATGGGGAGCACAGGTATACCTGTGATGGATTCATTTTGATGTTTGGCAAGGCTAATACAATTATGTAAAGTTTAAAAATAAAATAAAATAAAAAAAAGAAAATTATGAAACAGATGTGAATACCAGGCCACCTGACCTGTGTCTTGAGAAACCTATATGCAGGTCAGGAAGCAACAGTTAGAATTGGACATGGAACCACAGACTGGTTGCAAATAAGAAAAGGAGTACGTCAAAGCTGTATAGTGTCACCCTGCTTATTTAATTTATATGCACAGTACATCATGAGAAACACTGGGCTGGAAGAAGCACAAGTTGGAATCAAGATTGCCGTGAGAAATATCAATAACCTCAGATATGCAGATGACACCACCCTTATGGCAGAAAGTGAAGAGGAACTCAAAAGCCTCTTGATGAAAGTGAAAGAAGAGAGTGAAAAGTTGGCTTAAAGCTCAACATTCAGAAAATGAAGATCATGGGATCTGGTCCCATCACTTCATGGGAAATAGATGGGGAAACAGTGGAAACAGTGTCAGACTTTATTTTTTTGGGCTTCCAAATCACTGCAGATGGTAATTGTAGCCATGAAATTAAAAGACGTTTACTCCTTGGAAGGAAAGTTATGACCAACCTAGATAGCATATTGAAAAGCAGAGACATTACTTTGCCAACAAAGGTCTGTCTAGTCAAGGCTATGGTTTTTCCTGTGGTCATGTATGGATGTGAGAGTTGGACTGTGAAGAAAGCTGAGCACTGAAGAATTGATGCTTTTGAACTGTGGTGTTGGAGAAGACTCTTGAGAGTTCCTTGGACTGCAAGGAGATTCAACCAGTCCATTCTGAAGGAGATCAGCCCTGGGTGTTCTCTGGAAGGAATGATGCTAAAGCTGAAACTCCACTACTTTGGCCACCTCATGTGAAGAGTTGACTCATTGGAAAAGACTCTGATGCTGGGAGGGATTGGGGGCAGGAGGAGAAGGGGATGACAGAGGATGAGATGGCTGGATGGCATCACTGACTCGATGGACGTGAGTCTGAGTGAACTCCAGGAGTTGGTGATGGACAGGGAGGCATGGCGTGCTGGGATTCATGGGGTCACAAAGAGTCGGACATGACTGAGCAACTGAACTGAACTGAACTGATGTAAAGAATAATAGATCAAGAATTAATGCTCAGAGAGTAGAACTGTGGAATAACCAAAGAAATGCCCTAAATCAAGAATAAATGACCCATGACTGATAACCCTGTGTGACACAAAATTGCTATGTAGTATCTTTCATTCTTCCTCTTTTAAAATGTGCTTGTTATGGTTATCCTGTCCTTATTACAGTACTGTTCATTGAGTTGTGGGGAAATAGTAACATCTTTGAATAACATTTTATTCATATGCATCTGGATAAAAGAGGACACTTTAGGATCTGATGTAGATCACAAAATAATAGGTATAATTGATTGCAGTTCTTGGGTGACTGTTAGTGGTGAGTAATTTTTTTACTGTGGCTGTCAGTGTATATGTACACTGAGGCAGACTGAATGATTGTCTCCATTGCTTTTACTCTCCCTTGCCCTTCAGCAGATAAATTTTTCAAGTTTCCCAAGAAAAGGAGTGTATTTTCTGCCTCTTCACTTTGGGCTTGGCCATATAATTTGCATGGATGAAAGGAATGTAATCAGTAGTGGAATTGTGCCAGTTCCATATGTAAGCCTCAAGAAACATCTATGTTTATGCTTGCCTTCTCATACCTCTCGGGCTACCTCTATAGTCATCATGAGGAGAATATGATCAGTTAGCACAGTAATGAAAATATGTAACTTAGAGTAACACACTTAAGCCAAATCAAGATCATTAAAGCCCCCACAGGCAACATACAGGTGCAAAAAGATAACAAATGTTTACTGCTTTCTGTCACTAAGGTTTTGTGATTTTTTTTTTTTAATTTAGTAAACACTGATTGGTAGAAAGTGAAGAAAATGAAGTCGCTCAGTCGTGTCTGACTCTTTGCGACCCCATGGACTGTAGCCTACCAGGCTCCTCAGTTTATGGAATTTTCCAGGCAAGAGTACTGGCGTGGGTTGTCATTTCCTTCTCCAGGGGATCTTCCTGACCCAGGGAACCTGGGTCTCCCGCATTGCAGGCAGATGCTTTACCATCTGAGCCACCAGGAAATTGGTAGAAGACTACTATTTTGAGTCAGTGAGTAATTTTTTTGGGGGGGTCACAAAGAGTTGGACATGACTGAGCGACTGAACTGAACTGAACTGATGTTTGTGAAAAAGTGGAAACAGTGGCAGATTTTATTTTCTTGGAATCCAAAATCACTGCAGATTGTGAGTGCAGCCATGAAACTAAAAGACACTTGCTCCTTGGAAGAAAAGACATGACAAACCCTAGACGGCATATTCAAAAACAGAGACATCCCTTTGCCAACAAAGGTCAGAGCTATGGTTTTTCCAGTAGTCATGTATGGATGTGAGAGTTGGACCATAAAGAGGGCTGAGTGCTGAAGAATTGACGCTTTTGAACTGTTGTACTGGAGAAGACTCTTGGGAGTACCTTAGACAGCAAGGAGAACAAACCAGTCCATACTAAAGGAGATCAACCCTGAATATTCATTGGAAGGCCTGATGCTGAAACTGAAGCTCCAATATTTTGGCCACCTGATGTGAAGACCTGACTTATGGGAAAAAATCCTGATGGTGGGAAAGATTGGGGTCAAAAGGAGAAGGAGTCAAACAGAGGAGGAGATGGTTGGATGGTATCACTGGGTCAATGGACATGAGTTTGAGCAGACTCTGGGAAATAGTGAAGGACAGGGAAGCCTGGCATGTTGCAGTCTGTGGGGTTGCAAAGAGTCAGATGTGACTTAGTGATTGAACAATAACAATGTTTGTGAACATATATGTATATATATACTTTTTTTTAGTTCTGGCATGAAAATAGAAATTTGAGGCACTCAAACAACAGGTAATTTAAAATAGGAATGAATCAGATCTGTCATGCTGAGTAGAATATCACATTAAACTAGCAGTTGAGAGAAAATAAGAGGAACTTATTCATCAATGATTTCATCTTCCTTTAGTTTCTCAGTGAACTTGAGCATCTCCTCCACCTCATCAGCATCTGCACTACGGCCTTTCTTGTCTGCAGGTGTGCTGATTCTCTCACCTCCCCAGGCATGTGAATGCAATTTTTCCCCCCATTTTAATTTTCAAAGTGTTGAGTACGGGTGTATAAAAATAAAACGAATTTTCACTTATTGATTTAGTATGCTTTAAACCTAATGAACTCATTTATAGATTTTAATAGTTTTTTAGCAAAATTCTTAGTTTGCATGCCTTCTGTAAATAAACTTAACATTACTTCTTGCTTTCCAAGCAAGGTGTCTTTTATTTATCTGTTTTCTGTAATTATCCATGGATAATTATAAATCCATTCCCTGGATTTATCTTCCAGCACAATGTTGGATAGAAACAATTAAGGCAAATATCCTTGTCTTGTTGCTGATTTTATAGAGAAATTACTCAATTTTTTCAATTAAATAGATGCTACTTGTGTTTCTCTAGCATGTCTTATCTTGGACCTAAGAAATGTTTTTCTATTCCTAGTTTGCTGAGTTTTTACATAAATGCATTTTGCAGAGTAATATTTTTTCTATGTATATTGATAGAAGTATACATTGCATTTCTTTTCTCAATTAATAAATGTATCATATTAATAGCTCTCTATTGCTAAGCAATCTTTAATTTTTAAATCAAATCACACTTGGTCATGGCTTATAATGATTTTTATAATTTTGTATTTCAGTTTGCTAATAGTTTGTTAGGAAATTGCCATGTGCATTCAAGAGGTATATTGGTACACAGTTTTGATTTCTATTAATATTTTTGTCTTTATTTGGTTATAAGGAAAACTGAGCTTTGAATGAGTTGGAAAGTATTCCTCCTCATGTATTCTGATATATTTAAGAATATAACATTGATATATTTCTTAAAAACTTGATAGAACTTATGGCTAGATCTATCTGGTTTTATCATTTTCTTTGCAGAAAGATTTTAAGTTAATCATTTACAGCCCTATTTGGATTATCTATTTTTTCTTAGATTTATTTACTTGGATTTATTTTTAATATTGACATATATTTGACATGATTCCTTATTGCATGTTTTTTGGGGAAAAAATCCATACATTTGCAAATGAGATCTAAATAAACTCAAAAGCTTTTGCACAGCAAAGGAAACAGTAGACAAAATGAAAAGGCAACCCACATAATGGGAGAAAATATTTTCAAAAGATGCAACTAAAAGCAATTAATTTCAAAAACTTACAAACATGACTCTCAATATAAAAAAATTTAAAAAAAAGCAAACAACCCAATCAAAAATAAGCAAAACACCTAAATATACATTTCTCCAAAGAAGACATATAGATGTCCAAGAAGTACCTGAAAAGATGTTCAACACTGCTAATTATTAAAGAAATGCAAATCCTCATTGCATATCATCACCTCCTTTGTAATAAATTAATTGCCCATATAAATATGGGTTTATTTCTGGGCTCTCTACTCTGTTCCATTGAACTAGGTGTCTGATTTTGTTCCAGTCACCATACTTCTTTGATTATTGAAGCTTTGTAGTCTAGTCCAAAGCTGCTCTAATGTCTCAGTACTAAAGAACCTGCCTGCAATGCAGGAGACACAGGAGACATGGGTTCAATACCTGGGTTGGGAATATCCCCTGGAGGAGGCTGGCAAGCTACTCCAGTATTCTTGCCTGGAGAATCCCACAGACAGAAGAACCTGGTGGGCTACAGTCCATAGGATTGCAGAATGTCAGACATGACTGAAGTGACTTAGCACACACTGTATAGTCTGATTCAGTTCTCCTCTTCTTTCTCAAGCTTGTTTGGCTATTTGGAGTCTTTTGTGATTCCATACAGATTTTAAAGTTTTTTGTTCTAGTTCTATAAAAAAATGTTATTAGTATTTTGATAGGAATTTCAATGAATCTATAGAATGCAAACTAGTAGAGCCACTTGGAGAACAGTGTGGAGATTCCTTAAAAAACTGGAAATAGAACTGCCTTATGACCCAGCAATCCCACTGCTGGGCGTACACACCAAGGAAACCAGAATTGAAAGAGACACGTGTACCCCAATGTTCATCACAGCACTGTTTATAATAGCCAGGACATGGAAACAACCTAGATGTCCATCAGCAGGTGAATGGATAAGAAAGCTGTGGTACATATACACAATGGAGTGTTCAGTTCAGTTCAGTTCAGTGACTCAGTTGTGTCCAACTCTTTGCGACCCCATGAATCGCAGCACACCAGGCCTCCATCACCAACTCCCAGAGTTCACTCAGACTCACATCCATCAAGTCAGTGATGCCATCCAGCCATCTTATCCTCTGTCATCCCCTTCTCCTCCTGCCTCCAATCTCTACCAGCATCAGAGTCTTTTCCAATGAGTCAACTCTTCACATGAGGTGGCCAAAGTACTGGAGTCTCAGCTTTAGCATCATTCCTTCCAAAGAAATCCCGGGGCTGATCTCCTTCAGAATGGACTGGTTGGGTGTCCTTGGAGTCCAAGAGACTCTCAAGAGTCTTCTCCAACACCACAGTTCAAAAGCATCAATTCTTCGGCGCTCAGCTTTCTTCACAGTCCAACTCTCACATCCATACATGACCACAGGAAAAACCATAGCCTTGACCAGATGGACCTCTGTTGGAAAAATAATGTTTCTGCTTTTCAATATGCTATCTAGGTTGGTCATAACTTTTCTTCCAAGGAGTAAGCGTCTTTTAATTTCATGGCTGCAATCACCATCTGCAGTGATTTTGGAGCCCCCCAAAATAAAGTCTGACACTGTTTCCACTGTTTCCCCATCTATTTCCCATGAAGTGATGGGACCAGATGCCATGGGAAATAGATGGGGAAACATTTTCTGAATGTTGAGTTTTAAGCCAACTTTTTCACTCTCCTCTTTCACTTTCATCAAGAGGCTTTTTAGTTCCTCTTCACTTTCTGCCATAAGGGTGGTGTCATCTGCATATCTGAGGTTATTGGTATTTCTCCTGGCAATCTTGATTCCAGCTTGTGCTTCTTCCAGCCCAGCATTTCTCATGATGTACTCTGCATAGAAGTTAAATCAGCAGGGTGATAAAAAACAGCCTTGACGTACTCCTTTTCCTATTTGGAACCAGTCTGTTGTTCCATGTCCAGTTCTAACTGTTGCTTCCTGACCTGAGTATTACTAAGCCATTAGAAAGAATACATTTGAATCAGTTCTAATGAGGTGGATGAAACTGGAGCCTATTATACAGAGTGAAATAAGCCAGAAAGAAAAATACCAATACAGTATGATGCTGCTGCTGCTGCTGAGTCGCCTCAGTCATGTCCAACTCTGTGCGACCCCATAGATGGCAGCCCACCAGGCTGCCCTGTCCCTGGGATTCTCCAGGCAAGAACACTGGAGTGGGTTGCCATTTCCTTCTCCAATGCATGAAAGTGAAAAGTGAAAGTGGAGTTGCTCAGTCGTGTCTGACTTAGCGACCCCATGGACTGCAGCCTACCAGGCTCCTCCATCCATGGGGTTTTCCAGGCAAGGGTACTGGAGTGGGGTGCCATTGCCTTCTCTGCCAATACAGTATACTAACACGTATATATGGAATTTAGAAAGATGGTAACGACCAAGATAATCACGATGGTATGACAACTCATACCATCTAGAGCCAGATATCCTGGAATGTGAAGTCAAGTGGACCTTAGAAAGCATCACTACAAACAAACCTAGTGGAGGTGATGGAATTCCAGTTGAGCTATTTCAAATCCTGAGAGATGATGCTGTGAAAGTGCTGCACTCAATACACCAGCAAATTTGGAAAACTCAGCAGTGGCCACAGGACTGGAAAAGGTCAGTTTTCATTCTAATCCCAAAGAAAGGCAATGCCAAAGAATGCTCAAATTACTGCACAGTTGCACTCATCTCACACGCTAGTAAAGTAATGCTCAAAATTCTCCAAGCCAGGCTTCAGCAATACGTGAACCGTGAACTTCCTGATGTTCAAGCTGGTTTTAGAAAAGGCAGAGGAACCAGAGATCAAATTGCCAACATCCGCTGGATCATTGAAAAAGCAAGAGGGTTCCAGAAAAACGTCTATTTCTGCTTTATTGACTATGCCAAAGCCTTTGACTGTGTGGATCACAATAAACTGTGGAAAATTCTGGAAAAGATGGGAATACCAGACCACCTGATCTGCCTCTTGAGAAATTTGTATGCAGGTCAGGAAGCAACAGTTAGAACTGGACATGGAACAACAGACTGGTTCCAAATAGGAAAAGGAGTATGTCAAGGCTGTATATTGTCACCCTGCTTATTTAACTTATATGCAGAGTACATCATGAGAAACGCTGGACTGGAAGAAACACAAGATGGAATCAAGATTGCTGGGAGAAATATCAATAACCTCAGATGTGCAGATGACACCACCCTTATGGCAGAAAGTGAAGAGGAACTAAAAAGCCTCTTGATGAAAGTGAAAGAGGAGAGTGAAAAAGTTGGCTTAAAGCTCAACATTCAGAAAACGAATTCATGGGATCTGGTCCCATCAGTTCATGGGAAATAGATGGGGAAACAGTGTCAGACTTTATTTTTGGGGGCTCCAAAATCACTGCAGATGGTGACTGAAGCCATGAAATTAAAAGATGTTTACTCCTTGTAAGGAAAGTAATAACCAACCTAGATAGCATATTGAAAAGCAGAGACATTACTTTGCCAACAAAGGTTCGTCTAGTCAAGGCTATGGTTTTTCCAGTGGTCATGTATGGATGGGAGAGTTGGACTGTGAAGAAAGCTGAGCACTGAAGAATGATATTTTTGAACTGTGTTATTGGAGAAGACTCTTGAGAGTCCCTTGGACTGCAAGGAGATCCAACCAGTCCATTCTAAAGGAGATCAGCCCTGGGTGTTCTTTGGAAGGAATGATGCTAAATCTGAGACTCCAGTACTTTGGCCACCTCATGCGAAGAGTTGACTCATTGGAAAAGACTGTGATGCTGGGAGGGATTGGGGGCAGGAGGAGAAGGGGAGGACAGAGGATGAGATGGCTGGATGGCATCACCGACTCAATGGACGTGAGTTTGTGTGAACTCCGGGAGTTGGTGATGGACAGGGAGGCTTGGCGTGCTGCGATTCATGGGGTGGCAAAGAGTCAGACACGACTGAGCGACTGGTCTGATCTGATCTCATTGATATTTTTTCAGGTACAGTTTTCCTGATTCTCTGGTTGTTATCTCTCTTTTTTTTCTATCTCACTCAGCTTTTCAAATAATCATTATTTTAAATTCTTTGTCAGGCAAATCACAGATCTCCATTTTGGGGCAGGGTTAGTTACTAGAAATTTATTTCTCCAGTATCATATTTTCCTGATTCTTTGTGTTCCTTGTAGTTTTGTGTTAATGTTTGAGTATTTGAAGAAGGTGCCTGTTCTAGTTTTATAGAGAAAAGCCTTAGGCAATAACTGTTTATAGAGATTCTGCAAATCTCTCAGACATTTCTCAGACATCTCAGTGTATACTTCACTACTCTCCTTCAGGTTTCAGGGTTTTGCACCTTCTTCCAATCTCATTGAGCTATATTGACTATCATAACCTTTTCTCCCTCTTTATCTAGGAGATAAATGGAATGCTGGCAGGCTGGCCGCAAACCTCATTTCTCTTTCTCTCCTGAAAGAATCATGCACCATCTCTCAATATTCTGGAGACATGCAAGTGTCTGAGATCCATCTACCCCCATTCTTTAGAGTGATGCAATGAGATGCTGAGAAACTTGGTATGAGGTTTTCTTCCCTCTTTAGGAAGAAGTCTCAGAATTGCACACCTCTTCTCAAACCAGGGGTTTCCTGGTGGCTTAGATGATAAAGAATCTGCCTGAAATGCAGGAGGCCAGGATTCAATCCTTGGGTGGGGGAACATCCTTTGGATAAGGGATTGACTACCCACTCCTGTATTCTTGCTTGACGAATTCCCAGGACAGAGGAGCCTCTCGGGCTACAGTCCATGGGGTCACAAAGAGTCAGACATTACTGAGTAACTGCACTTTTACTTTTTGAATCCTACAGTATCATGCAGACTGCTGTTAGGCCCCATATTTTGTCTTTGCCTTTAGCTTTCCCCTAGCATCTAAACTATGCTGGATGTCTTAGTCCTCTTAGTGAAGTTTAAGCAGAAATTTGTCCCTTGGGTTGTGATCCAAAGGCTGGGATGTATGATGAGTATTTCTTTCACTTTTCCCTGAGGGCCAAGTTATAGACAGGATATGTGTAAAAATTTAAAGCTCTTATGTCAGTTTTTCTTCTTAGGATGCCCTCTAAATTATCTTGCTAGTTTGCACATCTATTTTATGCACAGAACTGGATCACATCCCAGATTACTGCAGCTACTAGACTGTGTTCATTTGCACTAAGATCACAACAATTTTCTAATTATGTGAACCCTCTTTAGCAAGCAGTGGCAAAGCTGTTGGTTTTCACTGCCTTGTTTCATGGTCCTTTTTGAACTACCACTCAAAGTAGCTGAATGTGGGCAATGGACACAGCCTGGATCAAAACACCACAAACAAGCTATTCTTACACAGATTTTAGTAGTTTCCATGAACAAACACTTGTAAACTTGTTATATAATCTTCAATCATGTAACAGAGCAGTGAAATAGTATATTTTGGGCTCTTTCATTGATTTTTAGGGGAGAGAATTTGCCCAGCAACTCACTTCTTATGATCAAATATTAGAAAACCATCTCTTCAGTTTAGTTTGCAAACCCAAGATCATATTCCTCAGGGATTCTGGAGGCAAGTCATGTTCCAGTAAGATTCACAACCATCTTTCAGATCTCCAGGAAGGATGGTGGATAGGAGGCTGGGCATGGGGAAACTCAGTTTACTTCAAATGTCTACTAGATAGTCAAGTATTAAAAAAGTATCTCTTTTTTTTTCTTTCAGTTTTTTAATTAAAAAAATATGCTATGTTGGCAAGGCACTTTCTATTAGTAAAACTGGAAACTCTCATTGTCCTAGTTCCCAAAGTAGCTTACAAACTCTTTGAGATAAATGATATAAAAATGAAATCAATAAATCAACTTTCCTATAAGAGATAATGACATAAATGAGACAAAACAGTATCTGAGAAAGTGTAAGAAATGTTCATTGTATATTTGTGGAGTCTAAGTTCTTTCAATTACATGTTGAAAGAACATGGAATTATGCAAGGTATAAAAAACAGCATGTACTAATATAAACTGAAAATTTGAAATTTGGATTAATGCAAATTGAAAACTTGAAAAGCTACCCATGATTAAGCTTTTGATTCAAGAAGTGTATAAAATTCATTTAAAAAATCGCTATTGACAAATCATATACTAATACAGTGTCCATCATGTTCCAAATCAACTTCAAAAAATCAAATAATTTTGGTATATTTATTTCAAGTTGATACATTATAGATACATTGAATGTGTAACATACATTATAGATGCATTGAAGCCCTGTGTCCTCTTTGATCATCTTCCCTCAGTGTTCTCAGAGAGAGCACTTTCCTTACAGAAGTTATGCACCTTGCTTGCCATTTACAAAATATTTTTATTGTACACATGTGTCCAAATTTAATATTTAACAGAGGTTTTTACTAAATGGTATCACACTGGTCATTTTGCAACATATCTTTCTCCTTAACTTTATTTTTAAAATATTTTCAATAAATCAGTATTAATATTGGTTATTGATGTGTCCACTTTATTTTATTAAATATTTAGGCTTCTTCTTTATTTTTCATGGCTATAATAGTGTTGATGATGTATATTTTTGTATAATCTTCTTAGAAGTCTTAAGTTAAAGAGTAATAAGTTCTTCAAATTTATGAGAGTACTGAATTCTCCTCTGGAAGGGTTGTACTAATTTCCTCTCTCCTTTTCTCTCTTTCATTTATTTATTCATTCAACAGATATTAATAAGTATGTATTACATGTCAGTCATAGTGCTGTGCTAGGGGAAAACAATAAAATAAACCCATTTGCCTATTAAGTATAAAACAACATAATATCATTATATTAGAAGCTGATATGTGTAATGAAAGCAGAAAAAAGAAAAGGAGGTAGGTGAGGATTAAGGGGAGACAGTATTGCACTTATAAGTAGAGGGGTGGGTCAATCATAATGGACAATGTTGTGCTGCAGTAAAACAACTTCAATTTATCATTGACTTTCAACAAACAAGTGTTTATGAGGTACCCACACTGTGAGTGTGTTCAGTGGGACTGGGGCTCCACTCACCAAAAATCTCTCAGGGACTCAGGATGACAGAGCTCTTCATTGACTATTTTGACACTTTATTTTATTGAATCCTTTTATATTTGTGGTTATAGAAGAACCTTTATTGTTTTTTAGTCGCTAAGTCATGTCTCACTCTTTTGTGACCCCATGAACTGTAGCCCACCAGGCTCCTCTGTCCATGGGATTTCCCAGCAAGCATACTGAAGTGGATTGCCATTTCCTTTTCCAGGAGGTCTTCCTGACTCAAGAATCCATCCCACAACTCCTCTCTTGGCAGTCTGACTCCTTACCACTGAGCCACCTGGGGAAGTCTCAGAAGAACCTTACAAAGCCCTTAATTGAGGTAAAATATGCACAAAACATTCATATATACAGCTCATTAATGATGTCATATATACAGCTCATTAATAAATTAATTAAAATTTATTGAGAGAGAATTTCACAACTTGATGTAGTCAAATATATTAACTCTCTACCTGTGATTTTTAAAGATTTATTTTAGGACGTCCATGGTGGACCAGTGGTAAAGAATCCTCCTGCCAATGCAGGGGACTTGGATTCTATTCCTGGCCAAGGAAGATTCCACATGCTTCAGGGCAGTGAAGCTCATGTGCCATAACTACTGAAGCCTGTGCTCAACAAACATGGAAGCCACCACAATAAGAAGACCTCATAGTGCAATTAAAAAGTAGCCCCTGCTCACTGCAACTAGAGAAATTTTGCACACAGCAATGAAGACCCAATGTTGCCAAAAATAAATAAAATTTTAAAAAGATTTGTTTTACATTTTATTTATTTATTTTATTTTTTAACTTTACAATATTGTATTGGTTTTGCCATATATCAACATGAATCTGCCACAGGTATACACGTTTTAAACTTTCTTATCTACACAGAATCCAGATACCTTTTACATTTTTTAACTTCAATTATAAACACATAATTTTTTTCTTTAAGAAGTAAAATGAGTTTATTTAGTAAGATTGTTTTTCACAAACTCATATTAGACAATGGATACTTGGCCACCCTCTGTGGACTTATAAATTACAGGGTTTTTTTTTTGTTTGTTTGTTTTGTTTTGTTTCTTTTTTTTTTTTTTAATTTTATTTTATTTTTAAACTTAACATAATTGTATTAGTTTTGCCAAATATCAAAATGAATCCACCACAGGTATACATGTGTTCCCCATCCTGAACCCTCCTCCCTCCTCCCTCCCCATACCATCCCTCTGGGTGTGGCGTTTTTGCTGAAATTTAAAAATAAGTAACTAAACTACAGGAATAAGTGATATAAAGCCCATGAGCGTAGTATAAACGATGCACTGTGATATCTCAAATGTGTGAGAGTTCTCGGTGATTGAGGATAGAGAATGCAGAAGTTTTCATTTTAGCTGAACATGTAGGAACTCTTATAATTTAGACAGAAACCAAGGGATTAAAGTTCACAGAAAGGAAGGATATAAGAAGGGTTCAATTTGAAGGTACCAGAGACCTAAGGGTAACAAAGTTGGAGGGCAGGATGGGCTCTTGCAAAGAGCTGATTCTTATTCCTGGTGTTTGGACCTACTTGTCCAGAGGATCAGACAGGGGCCTGAAATGAATTATTCAGTCTTTGTACCCATGATGTGCTGAGAAAGGTTCAGCACAGTGCCCAGAACCAAGTCAGCACTGGTAAATATTAATTATTTTTTCATGGCTTTTTCCATTTCTGAATTATGTATTCTAAGTTTGATGCAGCAGACCTTCAAGGGAAATCTTTGAGCCTTTGAGGTTAGGAATAAGGGGAAGGAGGATCACTCTGTCATGGAGAAAGCTTAGACCACATTTGCACATTAGAACTATAGATGTCTTGAGGTTCACAGAAGCATAGGAGGTACATAAATGTTGCCTCTTTTGTTTTCAGATTCTGAGAAACTGACACCCAGAGATTTTAGTGGCATGACTAAGATTATACAGTTAGAAGTAAAGGTAATACTTAAACAACAATTCTGCAAGTTTAAGCCCCCAGTTTTTTCTATTATAAAATCCCTTTTGCTGCCATCTGGCTTCCTCTCTGCTATTCCAATTGCATGAAAATAAGAAACTGAGCAGAATCAGAAAGCTGAGTTGCTGATAACATTTTAAACTCAGATTTCTTTGAGTTTGGGAATCATATTAATGAACTTAGATACACAATTAGAAAACACAAATTGAATAAATGTTTCATATAAAGCTATAATGGGCTTTTAAATCTGGAGAAGAGATATGAACTGAAGATACAACACCTGCATCTTCAGGTATTAGTATATTTGTTATACTGTGGAGCATCTGAAGCAATCACTGGATGGCACAGTGTCACACACACAAAGTATGCAACTACAGAATGACCGCAGAATGTGTGAGGGGAGAAACACAGTTTTAAATCAGTTCTGGGTCAAGTTCTGACTTTGTTGTTTATATTCCCCGAAATACTTCCTTTCTGAAATTAAGATTTATATTTACAAAGAGAGAGAACATTTTAAATAAGCATGAAAAAGGAAAAACGTGATTTTAATCTGAGTAGTATATTTTAAACTTAATGTACCATATCCTTATGGAAAAGGAAGATTGATTTTTGATAGGTGCAGCACCCAAGTGGCAAACACATTCAATTCCCATGTATACCATGAGTGGAAATATACAATATAACTGGTAAAGTAAATGGAAAAACAAAAAACAAAATGGTGGATTATGAGAATGCCTTAAAAAAAGTAGAGTTCCAAGGATGAGCTGATGCCAAGTGTGGGTAATATGAATAAATACGAAACTTCAAAATTCCTCCTTGCTTCTCCAGTCTTGTTAGTTTTTATGCTTGTTTAATGCTATGAAGGGCTGAAGAACAAAATTTTATCCCAATTCCCTAACGTGAAAAACCTGATGATGTAACTTTCCCACTTTTTCTCCTGAATTTAAACATGATTGCCTTGGCTTTGGACTTGTAAAAGCAGCTTCACTGGTGTGACTCAGATTTACTCTCTCAAGGAACAGGAAGGACTTAAAAGGTATATGCACTATATTCTTTGCTTGTCTCATTCCTGGGATGTGGCTTGTTAGCATGTTTCCTCAGAAATTCATAAAGGAGCAAACAGTAAGGAGCAAAGACATCTGATTTCTGTTGCTATCCTTAATGTAATTCTGACTTTAGATTTCCTGAAGTCACACACTTTTATTTATTTATTTATTTTTGCTCTAAGTTCTAAACTCTAAATTTTGCTCTAAGTTCACTACATTATATTTTACTTATCCATGTATTTCAGATATTATGTGAACTTTTCCCTACAAATTTCTCTAAACTGGTGTGCAAATTTCTCTAACCCTTGAGACTGATAAAAAGTCTTTCATTGAGCACCTGAACTTTCCATAATCTAGAACTCTATCCCTAACTTAAATAAGTATAGGATAATTAGGTTAAGTATAATTCAGAAAGTTGAAAACTGAAACATTCAGGCAAAGCTGTTGTTGAACAAAACTGATAATTTATAGACAAGAGAATTTTATTAGTTTCCTATGAAAACTGAGATACAGGACTGGAGGGATCAAGATTGGGTTGCAGCTTTGTGTGTCGGTAAACCAGCTACTCCATCCAATCTCATTAACTCCTATCACTCACTCATTCACTGTGCATGAAATATCTAATATTTTAGACACTGTTTTGGGAGAATAAATGGCATGAGAAAAAAATGTTATTCAATTCATTCTAAACTAAAATAATTGCTAGTCAGGACGTATGTTACTTTTTAAAAAAATTCCTGTAAAAATCATTTGTCTAAATGAAACTTAATATATTAAATGCCTTAGATGTTATCTTGGGGCTTCGAAGGGGACCAAGCAGGACATTCCTGGACTCCTGCCCTTTATCGGCTCTGTATCCTGATGGCCCTCTTTGCTCTGTACAAGGTCCGCACACTGAGTACCCTTCTGTCCTGCACCAAATCTGTACATCTTCTGGCTCCCATATTGTATAAGACTGATCCCCTCTTGCTTTCTGTCCTGCATGAGGTCTTCACCTAGAGCTGCTCTCCACAGACAGGCTGAGCAGTCTCTGCTCTGATACCCATGGTGGTTCTGCTTTATGGAGCTTCATTGTGCAAGAAACAGTTGAGTAAATTGAAATGTTTAGTGAGGGAAGTGGAATTAATTGAAACATGAGAGAAAAATATTTAATGATATTTCAAATTTCAGTAAACTTAACTTATATTAGTACAATTAACAATATTAACATTGACATTAGCACCAGCTTTGACTTCAGTTTCTGAGTCCTGGATGGTCTACTGTGTCCAAAAGTGGAGTGGAAGCTTTAGTGAATGATTTCATTCTACATTCATATTGTGTTAAAACTTATTGTGTGTTTTCTACTCTAGTTTTCTAATCATCTTATGAGATGAGTCCTTTTATATTCTCAATTTGGGGGAAAAGTAAGTAATTTACAGAGTGTAAGCAACTTGTCTGTTGGTATAGTTGTCACCTCCCCAGGTCCGTTTCATAATCTCCTCAAAACTTGTGGCCAAAGTGCAACCTGGCCTTTCAGAAATTTGAACATTTGACTTTACATCAGTACAATCTCATATTAAAAAAAAATAGTTTTAAGTACTTTTTTGGAAAAATCTTAAAAAGTATGTGCATATGAAAATTTTAAAAGTGATGGCTCTTCCTTCTTCAGTGAGAACTGTAACCATGTACTCAGGGAGTCAAATTTCACAGAATCAAACGTCAAGTGATTTCATCCTTGTGGGGCTCTTTGGTGAAACCAAACATGCCCTCCTCCTCTACACTGCGACCTTCATCTTCTTCCTGATGGCCCTAGCTGGGAACGCCCTCCTCATCATCCTCGTCCACCTGGAGCCCCGCCTGCACACCCCCATGTACTTCTTCATCAGCCAGCTCTCCCTCATGGACCTCATGTACATATCTGTGACTGTGCCCAAGATGCTCCTGGGCCAGGTGACAGGAGATCATACAATCTCTCCCTCAGGTTGTGGGATCCAGATGTTCTTCTATCTGACGCTTGCTGGAGCTGAGACTTTTCTCTTGTCTGCCATGGCCTATGACAGATATGCTGCTATTTGCAGACCTCTCCATTATCCCCTGCTGATGAACCAGAGAGTCTGTGAATGCCTGGTGTCTGGATGCTGGTTCCTAGGAATGGTGGATGGTTTGTTGCTCACACCCATAGCCATGAGCTTCCCCTTTTGTCATTCCAGAAAAATCCTCAGTTTCTTCTGTGAGGCTCCTGCATTGCTGAAGCTCTCCTGCTATGACATCTCCCTCTATAAAATGCTCATGTACCTATGTTGTATTCTCATGCTCCTCATCCCCATTGTGGTTATCTCAAGCTCATATGCCCTCATCCTGCACCTCATCCACAGGATTAATTCAGCCAAGGGCCACAGGAAGGCTTTTGCCACCTGCTCCTCACACATGACTGTAGTGTTACTCTTCTTTGGTGCCACCATCTACACCTACATGCTTCCCGATTCCTACCACACAGCTGAGCAGGACATGATGGTGTCAGCCTTTTATACCATCATCACCCCTGTGCTGAACCCCATCATTTACAGCTTCCACAATAAAGATGTCACAGGTGCTCTGAGGAGCAGGATGCAATTAGGACTGAGCCTAGAGAAAGTTGTAAAGGGGAAAGTCTAGGAATGACCACGACTCTTTCAACTTTTATATTATCCCTCCTTTCCTTTTTTCTGCTTTCATTTGTCTGCTGTTTACAGGGTCCCCCAAACTAAGTCTAGTCATGTCTTTCTTCTTTCCTATGCCTGTGACATTTCTCCTCCATCCTGTTTATTCATCCTAATTTATCACATTAAATGTAACATTCTTATGGTCCTTTTATATATGAGTCCTTTTATCCTTTATGTCAACACTGACATAAAGAAAACTACACATAATGCCCTCTATCTCGTCTCACATCCCAAGTTTATCAATCATTTTAGTATGAGACTTGATTTTGAACAATAGCAGTAAAAGTGAATTACTATGAAGTCTTCAGGAACTTCTATATTCATGAACAAAATGATACAAGTGTCTAGTGTTTTGGGAATATGTGAAATTAGGAAAAAGTACATTTCCTCTGATTAACGTACAAGAACGAGACTTGGATTCTCAATTGTTGAGGTACCACCACTTGGAACAGAACTTTTATCTTGCTATCAAATATTAGACATTGGGTATTCTCATACCCCATACCTGCTGCATGTCAATTCTTTACATGGCATGTCAACTCAATGCTTTTGCTATTCGTTTATGATTATTCCTATAGTGTTACATAAGGAATTTGTCTGAACATGGAAATAACTCCACCAATGAGGGGAAAGAACCTGTATCTAAAAAGTGAGAGCTTTACCTAGAGGTAGGTAAATTTTTAGTTTTAGAAACTGCTGTGATTACATAAATAAAAGAAGCAAAACTGCCCAAACTGACACTAGCAATTAAACAATTTTAATCTTATTATTAACAATATCATTAGATAAGTCTTAGATATTATCTTTCCAATCAGTTTGATTTTTGTTTTAAATGAGTGTTTGATTTATGTATTTGTCATCCAGGAACACAAAGTGCAAAGAAAAACTGAAATATTGATTTTGAATTTACCCACAAATAGGGGGACTGTTGTGATTAGACGTAATCAAGTGAAAAAGAATTAGTCTTGAAGTTAGTTCAGAATCTGCCTCTTTAGTTCTCAAGAGCTATGTGGCATTTGTGAACTTGCCCAAGCCCTAACAGTTGCCTTATAATCACTTTTGAGATGGGGAAAGCAAAATTTGCTATTCAAGTTCCTTGACAAATACAGAGGTAATATGCACAGGCAGTCCCTAACACCTGTTGCAAACTGTGATTTCTATTCCCACCTCTGAATTTTCTACTCTTTTTATTTGCCTTCAAGTGGTGGAGCTGTGAGAGAGTGTGTAGGATCAAGGAGACCTCTAGCTAAATCCTAGCTTGCTACACAGCAGCTTTAATATAAAATTAATCCCCCTATCCCACTATCTTGATTTCTCTACCACTAATAGAACTAGCAACAGAACATCACCATGGTACTTTGAATATGAAGTGAATTTAATTCACTTGTTCAGTCCAGGGCTCACTCCCTTCAAGGGTCTGTTGTCCCGTCTTAGGTATGACTGGATGAATGTGGCTTTACCCCTGGCTCTGACTCTGTATGTCAGAGCCCTAGCCCTGCTTCTTCATGAGCATGAAGGAGCCAGTGTAGACTTTGTCACATGAGAAAAGCTTGTGAGCTGATGTTGAATTAAAGAACAGTATTGCTGGCCTTTTAAAATCTTTCTGTTAGAAAGGTCAATGTAAGTACTTGGTTAACCCATAAAACCATCTTGTAAAACATTTTTTTAATCTTTTTATCACAAATCTAGTATTTATCCAATGTTCTTTCATTTAATATCAGTGTCATTCTGCTAGTTAAACTCTTTGAAAATCTTCCTAAGCTCTTGGTTTATTTAATCATTTATTAAACCTTTATAGATTACTTGCAATGTTACAGATACTCTGAAGTTTGTGAGGGACAAAGCAGTGGCCAGAATGCAAGCCCTTATATCTAGGGGTTTATTTCCTAGTAGAGAAGAGAGCTGTGCAGACTTGGGATCCCAGTCATAAAAACTATGAGAGCCCTACAGCATCTAGTAGGGAACATCAGATTTGAACAGTGATCCCAAAATAAAGATTATATATTTGTAAAGAGACACAGGAACGCTTCAAAGAGGAAATGCTTGGGGCTGGTGCTGGTACACTGGGATGACCCAGAGGGATGGTATGGGGAGGGACGTTGGAGGGGGGTTCAGGATGGGGAACATGTGTACACCCGTGGTGGATGCATGTTGATGTATGGCAAAACCAATACAATGTTGTAAAGTAAAATAAAAATAATAAAAAAAAATTTAAAAAAAAAACAAAGAGGAAATGCTTGTAAGGAAATATGAGTATAAATGAAGCAGTGGAAATTTCAGAAAGCTGTAAATATCAAATTGAATATGCATGTAAAGTGGCATGAACATGGAAACTGTAAGAACACATATTTTACATATTATATGTATATTATTTGAATATCATATATACATAACATATACAAAATTCTTATTATCATTCAATTTTTGATTACTCTAAATGCAGAGTAAATTATGCACAATAATTATGTTCATATACTATTAATTTATATAAAATTAAATATATATTAAGTATATTAATAAACATTATGTTTACAATATTTATTCTAAAATTAGAGTAACTGGAGATTGGAGGAGGGCAAGGATAGAGACAGGCATACTTAAGAGAAAGTGGTTGTCCATCCTCAAGGGTGAGGTATGGGGATACCCTACTTGCATAAACAACCATCTGAAAGATTTCTGAAAGGTCTTCCTAAAAATTTTCCCCAGCTTTTCTACTTTTTAACAATTCCATCTGTGAACTAATTGAACAATATTTTTTATCAAAGAATAAAGCAAACCATCCTAATTTCTAGCCTTCTATATACTTCCAATCTATTGCATAATTGCTATAACAAAATTTTAATGAGAAAAATAGTATTGAAAAGCGTGTAAAGACTTTAAGGATGCATCTTATGGAATGTTTGCAAATGAATCATCCAGGGCCCATCCTCCAAACCTAGAATGAGAATTACTCTGGTGCCTGGAAGCTCT